>NC_072733.1:161216988-161512464 GCF_026930045.1 Uloborus diversus | reverse complement strand
TTGTTAGAAAATCGTTATAAATGGAGAGTAAAAGCTGTAAATAAAACGTTAAAGTAAGGTTGTCTACCTTTTTTTCTTGCCCTAAACAGGTTGCCAGAGGCTAAAAAGGGGCCAAATATGAGTAATTTACCCTCATCGAGTTTCCAAAAATTGTTGTCATAAATAAAGAGTAAAAGCTGTAAAGAAAACGTTAAAGTAAGGTTGCCTAACTTTTTTTCGGTCCCTAAACGGGTTGCCAGATGCTAGAAAGGGGCCAAAAATGAGTAATTTACCCTCATCGAGTTTCCAAAAATTGTTGTCATAAATGAAGAGTAAAAGCTGTAAAGAAAACGTTAAAGTAAGGTTGCCTACCTGTTGCGTGTGAACTGATCAGGGTTGCCAGGGGCTAAAAGGTGCACAAAAATGAGTTTACCCTCATCGAGTTTCCACATAACTTATATAAAAAATGTAGATAAAAATATTACAAAACGGATGGTATAGGGTTGCCGAAGCAAAAGTGGTCCAATCTTAGGGTTGTCGCAATTCGAAGTTTCAATATTGAAACTTCGAGCAGTGATACATAAATCAAGTACTGAAGAAACTCTAGATGACTAGTAAAAGGAAATAAAACAACGTAAAAAGGAACAAACTTTGCATGAAAAACTGCATACACGTGTTTCGGAGTTTTAAGAAGCCCTTTTGTAAAAAAGTGAGATTTTCGATGTCTTCTTCTCAGCCAACACCCACCCTTGGCTGTTGAGCCATTAGGGTGCATTTGGAAACAAGGATCGGTCGTCGGGGTGCCACCACAAGCGTTCGGAAACGCTTGTGGTGGAACCGGTGACCTCACCTAACCGTGTTCGGAAACGCTGCGGACACTTTCTAGCGGTCGACCTGGTAGCAGAGATGGGCAGATTCGTATTCGTAAATCCGAATCCGAATTTGATTCACAGTACCTTAACGTATAAATCCGAATACGAATACATTCGTATTCACAAGTGTGAATCCGAATACGAAATTCGGATTCATACCTAGTGAATCCGAATCCGAATTCGTATTCAGATTCAGACTTATGAATCCAAATCATTTCTGATTCACATCTGTGAATACGAATCCATTTGGATTCACACTTGGATTCACTGAAATATTTAATTCAAAAGCTCAATATAAATAAGTAAATGTCTGTCTGTACCTCGCTACAGGTCGAGTTCTGGGTGCTAGTGAATTTCTGAAGAAAAATGACGATATTGTTATGGGTTCAAAAATTTTAAAAGTGGAATTCTACCAAAGTAATGTAAATTGAAACTTTGATTTGTTTATATAATTTTACCACAGATATCTATGTAAAAGCGAAAAACGAACAGTAACACAATCATAGGTTTAAAAAACATTTAATGACAGTTCTAAAAAATTAGGGAAGAGACCCGCCGATAATCGGGAGTTTACTGTACTTGTCATTAAATTGCTAATTAAATGGAATTCATTATAGAGCAGCCTAGTTATTGATAACTGTTAATTATTATTTGTTATTGTAAAATACCAATACACTCCTATTTGTGATTTTGAGTATTTTTAAAAAGAATAAATGATCTCAGAATTTATGCATAAGTTAGATGATTCATTCATTTTCTTATTAGGAAAAGAATAAGTAATGTGTTTTACCAACAATTGTGTCAATAATTCACATAAATTTACACCGAAAAAGTTTTTAATTTTTTAGTTAATTATAAATTAGACTTTGTTTTCACTATGTGTTGACATTAGAATCACACAGAGCTAGAACATTTAGACGCTTTTGACTTACTGCCGTGCTAAGCACAAAAGTCGTATCTGCAGTCGAGCTCAAAATAAGAAACCGCTTTTCAGAGTTTTACGAGCATTATTAAAGTTCCACTTTTTCAGGATTTTTTAAAAAATATTTCTCATCCACAAATAATCCCAAAGCATTGTACGTAGGTAAAATAAGTTGCGAACCACGTCATGACAATAACTCAGTTTTGATAAAAAGTACAGATATAACTTTTGTGCTTATCACGACAGAGTACTGCTTCTTAAACTGGTCCTTACTCGTTAAATATTGAACTTGTCCTTTCAACTGCCGTCATAAATACCGAGAGAGTATAGCTAGCATGAAAAGCAGAAAATTTTAAACTGACGTAAAAATCGTAATTTTAGGCAATATTTTGTAATTTGTATAGGGAAGGGAGTTTGGGAGACCCTCCCGAAACTTTTTTAACATTGAAGTCACTATTAAACTGTCTGATGTGACGTTCGGGAGTCAATAGCTTCATCCGGTATTTTTCTCAAAACTAAAGTTTTTAAAACGCGTTTTTAGGTTACTTTTGAAGCCATGAGGTGAGAAGTGCTGTGCTCAGATTAGTATACGAAAGGAAAAAGGAATTTATTTTTAAGTTTGAAAAGGCATTATTTTTATCTATTTTTTGAGTTAAAAACTTGAAATGTGTGAAAAGATAACATTCAAGTCTCATGGAACCTCTGAGAGGGCTCCGTGAAACCCTGGTGTTCCACAGAACACAATTTAAGAAACGCTGTGTTACAGAATAAATTAATAGTTTTCTAATGAGGCTATGTGAGAGGAACTTTGATGTACAGTGGCTCCCAAAAGTCTTCGTACACCTACTACTTTCAACGAAATAGGCCCCAATCCATTGGTTAGAATCAATATTTCGGAATAGGTATTTAATTATAAGATCTATGATCAATTTTTAACAAATCTACATGAAAAGTTTTTAAAAAATATTAAAACTTATTTTTTAAAAAATCAAAAACGAAAAAGTGCCGGAAATTTTATCTCACAAAAGTCTTCGTACACTTTAAAAAATGTCTATATATTATAGAATAATCTAACTTTTTATTAAGTTATTATTTAGTAGAATAGTATGCAGTATCAACAACACTTTTTAAATGTCTGGGAATAGATTTCATTCTTTTTTTTTTCTTTTTATTTGCGTAATTTCTGAGTAAGTGTTCAACTACACTTCGAGTCTTACTGTTTCTAGATCTATTTTCGTTTCAAAGCCGTATTTTCGTAATTTAGCCTCCAGATATCTCTAAATACGTTACATTAAGTTCAAATCTGGAGATTGAGGGGGTATTTTCTAAACTTTTGGACAATTTTCGAGTTACTAGACGCAAACGTTGAAAACCGTGTGCTTCTCACTCTCAGAAATGGACTTTCAAATTCGACGAAATTTTCTTCGTTTCTGACGAAATCGCTTCCAGGGATATGCTCCGAGCGAACATTTCGTCAAATTGAGGAAACTGCTTTCGTCTCTGGTTTGAAGATGCGAATTTCGTCAAATGTAACGAAATATTTCTTCATTCTAGTTTCGTCAAATCGACAATCATTTTCGTAGTTTTGAGAGTATTAGTTTCGTCAAATTAATTTCGTCACATTTGAGCATGTTAATTTCATAATTTTTTTGAGTTTATTTATTTCTTTTATTTTTATTTTTTCTTTTTTGAGCTGATTAGTTTTCTTTCTTTTTTTTTCTTTTCTATTTTTTTTTGACAATACTGACAAACCTCGTTAACTCGAACACGCTTAAAAAGAATTACTTCTAAAACGGACTTTTTTGTAATCCCTGTCCCATTGTTTATTGTTTTTCGGATAAGACGAATTCTGTTAAGAATAATCGATTTTAATGATCCATTAAAGTTCGTTTTAACGAGGTTCGACTGTATCTTATAAGATTTAGTCAAATCTTTACTTAAGAATCTTAGCACCATAATTTCCCACTTTGATGCGCATAGTCACACTAACAGAACAGTCATTTACGGGGGGGGGGTATTCATGGGGGTTGACATTCCCCCCCCTTGATTTTTGAACATTTATTCTTTACGTACGAAAGGTCGTGGTTTTAGTTAGTTCTCTATAAAAATTGTGAAGAGTGTACACCTTTTTCCACAATTGGAAGAAAAATCGAAAGGACTGGCCTGCACTCCCCCCCTCCGCCTAAAGCAAAAGGCAAGTGTTTCTTGAAAAAAAAAGAAAAAAAAAAGATGTTAAAAACAATTTTATTAATGTAAAAATACAAGCAGACAATTTCTTTAAAATGTAAAAATAATTATTGCAAATTAAAGTTAAAGAACAATGTGAAATGATTATCTGGGAATTCGGGCTTTACGATGCATCGATACATCGTAAAATACCGATGTACAGTATACCCTACATCATTACACCGGTTTAGAATAAAAACCTCTAAACCGATAGATCGGTGTGCTCCACAAGTTTGCTTACATCCAAGCTTTTTTTTTATCCAAGCAAAAAAAAAAAAAAAGAACGGAAACTCGCATGTTAGTCCGGCCCCATAAACTCCCCATGGTATCTAACTAAACCCCCATAAGGGGGGGGGTTTCCTGCAAAAAATATATTTTTTGCCGGATCTTTTCCATATTTGGCACAGAGGTTCATTCTTGATGCTCAGGAATACTCATTGAGCAGAATTCGTCCCGCTAAGGTGGGGGGGGGGGGGGAACAACCCTCATGGGGGATCTCCTTATAAAAGCCAAGTTTATGTCTGATTTTTCCAAATTTGGCACAGAGGTCCTTTGATGCTCGGAAATGCACACACAATGGTTTTAGTCCCTTCATGGGGGGGGGGGGGAGGGCAACGCCCATGGGGTTTATCCTTACAAAAACCAAGTTCTGTCGGATTTCTTCTAAATTTGGCACAGAGGTCGTTTGATGCTCGGGAATTCAAGCAGGGTAGTTTTCCTTCCTCTATGGGGGGAGCAACCCCCATTGAGGTTCTCCTTATAAAAAGCAAGTTTTTGTGGGATCTTTTCTGAATTTGGTACAGAACTTCTTTAATGCTCAGGAATTCTCATTGGGGAGTTTTCGTCTAGCTATTGGGGTCTTTTTTTTTTTTTTTTTCAAAAACCAGTTTTTTATAAGATCTTTTAACAATTTGGCACAGAATTCCTTTGATGCTCGAGAATTCCCTCGTTTTAGTCCCGCTATGCATGGGGAATCCCCCGCGTGGGTTTTTGTCGGATCTATTCCAAGTTTGGTACATTTGTCCTTTGATGTTTGTGAATTCCCATAGGGTAGTTCCCGTGCCAAATTTGGGAAAATTCTGACACAAGCTTCGATTTTTGCAAGGAAAACTCCCCTAATCGGGGGTTTGCCGCCTATAGCGGGAAGAATAATTCAAACTGCTTCAACTACTCGCGATGTAAGTTTGGCGATGCATCACGATGTAAAAATTCCTACATCGTCCAGCCCTACTGGGAATATAGAAGTGATACTTCCTCAGCAGACATTGGGTTCTGGAAGAATAAGACATAGGTTACTTTTATGCAGAGTTACATCAATATTTGCTCAAGAGAAAATTGCTGGTGATTTACTTCTTCATTGCATCGCATAAAAAATTAAAAAATTCCAAAAAAAAAAAAAAAAAAGATTTTTTAAAAACTAATACCATAAATTTTAAAGAAATAGTGCAATAAAATGTACAGGTTTAAGTTTGTATATCTTTGTTCGAAAATTAGATATAGAAAATGAAATTAGATAATTTGGAGAAAAATCGATTATTTGTCTTATTAATTTTGCTTCTATGTAGAATGCTTGTTTGGCAAAATTTATGTTTAATACAGGAAGTGTATTATTGCATGCAGTACATACTTTATACTTTGGAGTACTTTGGTACATACTTCATATTTACCTGTCTGGAACTTCAAGGGAAATTAGGTACCTTTATACAACATAATTGATTAGACCTTTACTGATTTACTAAGATAGCTCCATAAGCATTAATGCAACCATGGCCAACGCTAAGACAGAATTGCAAGTAAGAGATTCAAAGGTATGCAATGAAAATAGTGACTAGCGTATCGAGAAAAGTTTGCTAATTTTTATCATATACTTTTTATTTTCCTTTCGATTTTTCAATTGAAATTTTACATAGACATTTTACTTTGTCTGCAGCAAAAACCATTACTCTAACTTAAATTTGGACTTACTAGTAGTTCATCTATGAAATGCTTCTGAAGGGAATTCCCTTTATTTTGCTGATAATTCCTTGAGGCAACAAATATGGCAATAAAATTAATGCTGCATTTATTTCAGCTGTAGAAACTATGTATAATGGAAAAATTCATAATTATCATAAATCAGGTAACACAAATTAACATAGAATTTAGCGTACTAAATGTGAAAATAAACAACAAAGAACGCTTTATAATCGTTATTATTTTCAAACATGCTGCTAACTTACCTTTTTTTTAAATCAAGGTTACCTTCAATAACTTATTTTAAATTTCGGAAAAACTGAAAAAATATTGAAAATATTTAGCTGCAAAGCACAAAGATATAGTTCTTTATGGAAATTAATATTTTCTTTGTAACTTAAAATGCTTTGTTTTAAATTAATACTTACTTTACTTCATGTTTTATTCTGCAAGTAAAACCATTCAAAACAAAAAAGTAAGAAAGAGACTCAACAAATAATGAAGTATTGATACAACATAAACAAGAGACAGCTGCAGAAGGGGATGACATTACATAAACAACATGGGGTGCGACTTTAATAAGTCCGGTCATCGAGCCTAACAAAAAAAAAGGGGGGGGGGGTATCATTTCCGAACCATAAGCTGATAGCCAGTTTGCATTTATTTTTAATTGCATTAAGCGCTTTTTTTCCTCGATTTTTGTGGGCTTGTTTAAAAGGTTGCTAAGCAATTATTAAAAAATATTTTTATGAACACTTTTGTGAGATAAAGTTCTTAATACTTTTTGATTATTAATTTCTTCAAAATCATATTTCATTTTGCAATTAAAATATTTCATGCAGTTTTGATAAGAATTAACTATAGAAGATCTATTGTTTACCCATTTCAAAATATTAATCTTACCTAATGGGTAGAGCAATATTTCATTGAAAATGATAAGTGTTACGTACACTTTGGGAGAGAGCTACTGTATAAATTATTATTGTATTGAATAAAATATTATATGTAGAGTAGAAGAAGAAAAAAATACCAATACTTAGAGAGGGGGTGGGGGGTGGGGGGGGTGGAATATTTGTTTAAGAAAATAAAAATGCAGAGTAAAAAAAATTTGAATTCTTAAACAAAAACACTTCGTTCACCAGAATTATATTAGTAAAATTCATGAAGAAGAATGAAAACACATAACCATGTAACATATTCAACATTGAATTTAAATGCTTCAAAGTTTTATGCTATTATCAAGGCGCTGTATTTATTATCTGCGTTGCTGTAGCTACGGTGGAATTTTTTATGTAAGTTTAAATTCGTAAAAATGCTTTGGTCATCTTTGTCAATTGTCTAACGAAATAAAGGAAGTACGTTTTTGGAAACAAATGTCAACAAACACACATTTTCATTTGCAAATAAAAAATAACGCTAGTTAAGCCTAACGTGAAGGTGACTCAAAGTTATTTTATACAGAATTCCAAACCAAATCGAACAGGTCGTTTTCAATTTTAATGTGTTCTAAATACAACAATAAACACAACACTAAACAAAAATGTAACAATACATAAAAGAAGGCACATTGCACATACAAATTTTAATAAATACTAACCTTCTTTATGAATCCTTTAGAATAACTGCCGTAAAATAATTTAACGAGCAAGTACAAGACTGAAACGAAAACTCCCAGAATGCACTGCAATGTGACGAAATCGGGACGAAATTATTTCGTGAAAAATTTGAGATTTCTGGTTTCGTCAAATATCACGTGATTCGGTGACGAAAGGATCGTAGGAAATAACGAAATAGTGCTCGAGGATTACCGAGTCGTCAAAATTGAGCGTTTCATTTTTGACAGTGTTTATCGTTATCTTGATGAAAAACAAAGTTGTTTCCAATAACCAAATTTTTGGCTAAGAGTTCAAAATTGGTTTTTAAAATACTTAAAGGAACAGCATGATTCATTATTTCATCAAAAAATTCCAAACTACCAAGTCCTGATGCTGATATGCACCCTCACACTAGAACACCTCCTCCTTCCTGATTAACTGATCCAACTAAGTCCTTAAGATTAAGCTCCTAATTTTTTCTTCTACTTACAATTATACAACAATTTAACCAAAAATGTTGAATTCATTTTTATCTGTAAGTAACATGTAATTCCAAAACGTTTTGAGCTTATTTATCATTGATTTTGCGACGAAAAGCGTAAGCTTTCTGTTTTTCGCACGACCAGGAAAATTTCTGTGGGAAGAGGTCCCACTTAATCTAGCTAATCAGAGAGCTTGATGAACAATTTTAGGTGAAAATTGAATGCAAAAATTTTCATTTAACTCTGTAAAAACTTTTACAGCACTCAAATGTGTATTTCTCATAATTTTTTTAACTTTAAATCTCCGATCACGTTTTGTCAACTTTGCCGGTTGACCTTTTCTTACCTTGTTTTCGATCCGATTTCTTTCTTTAAAGCATTTTATCAAGCACTTTAATATAGAATGGAATAAATTAACTACTTTAGAGACATTTAAAACTAATTAACCGCAACTGTGGGAAAAAAATTCAAATTTTGAATGGTGTTTGCGGTTTTTACGAATACCAGCGATTTTACAGTAATAAGCACAATATTAAGGAATAAATAAACGAAAAATTAAAGCCAAATGATTTATAAGGGTCAACACAAATGCAAAAATATTAATAAAACGGCACATGATAATTTTAATTATGAATTTATTCGAAAATATTCGATGTACGATGACTTTTGTGGCGTGTTATTTCTCTGTCTCTTCGTTTTTTGACCCGTTTCAAAAAGAAGATCCGTCAATATTTTGAAAAAACCAATGGGTTGTATTTAGAATGACATAGGAATGATGTAAAAAAATATTGGACTTCATATTCGAATTCAGTTTTGAGTTATTTTGGTTTGATTAAAACATTTCAAAGTGTACGAACACTTTTGGGAGCCACTGTATCAGTTTTATGGGTTATTTTTAGGAGTTTGAAAATTTCAAAAAAATATGCAATTTTTAAGTATGGACATAACTTTGGTTACCTACCCTAACTGAGCAGCATTAGTTTTAATTCGTTTCACAATTCATATCGACTATGTACCTGTGTCTCTTTTGGGAAAATTTATTTGCACCCAACTAATTCAGTTGAACTTATTTATTCATAAATTTGAGAAATTGCAAATAAGTTCCACACTTGGGACATTGAGTTTCTATAAAGAATATTGAGGAAAAAACTGTATAATTGTATTAATAAAAGCGTATGGATACAAAATTTTATAAATTCAGTGATATTTTGATGATAATAAATATGTCATACCATAACAGGACAGAACAGTTGTCATTGGTAAAAAAAAATTGAAACTATTCATGAACAAAAGACGTTTCGTCAAAAAAATACATTTGTTACTTCTACAAATGAAAATGAGTCTCTAAGTATATATCAAGCTAATTCATTTGAAGTGAATTTAACGTTACTATGAAGGAATGGAAAGAAATGTGAAATGATGTGAAATAAGGAACACTGAAAGCTAAAAATAAGCTATGCTCATAATTATTTGGATTTATCAATTTATTTTATGTTTCCAAGAGGGAAAAGCAGAAATATTACATTCAAAAGAATTAAGAAGGCGGGGGAGACCTTCTATATTTTCAGAGGCAAGTGTACATTCTGATCATCGTTGAAAGTTTACAAGATCATATTATTTCTATCTAATGATATTTTTTTCTTTATTGGGTTGTAAAATTGTTGAATGTAATCGCTTTCTCCATTGGTTTAAAGGAAAGAACTATGCTTATTTCTTATTGGAAGAGACATTTGCAGCTTTCCACGGAGTTCGCAAAATCTCTTCTTTAATCCACCATCGGACTTTGGAGAAAGCTTATTGCTATTTGAGAAACATCATTGGATACTGAAAATCTGCCCTCTATTCTATTTAAAGAGCCGCAGTCTGTTTATCAGGGCTTCTTCACTACTTTCTCTATGTCTTACTGCATGTGTGTCCCCATGTTTCGTATTAAACGTGTTTGTTTATGTTCAGCTGTCTGAATCTCTGCTTTACACAACCTTTCAACAGCAGAGCGTGGTTAGTTCTAAGTTTCACCCAGCTACTAAATCACTGCAGTAGCGGAGTAACATGGGGGACGAGATAAAATATTCCGTTGAGCCTTTTGACGGAAGGAATTTCTCTCTGTGGTGCAGGAGAATGGAAGCGGTTTTCGCAGCAAAGAATTTAGAGATGTTTTTGGAACGTGAAGCGGATTCTTCGAAAGCTAATGAACTTTTGGCGAGTAAGAAGGCCTATGCCTTGATGTTATCATTTCTTAGTGATAAAGTTTTAGTTTCGCTTTCGGAAGAAAAGACTTGTGCTGAAGTAATTGCAAAATTGAAATCGATCTATGTTCGAGAAGGAGCGGTCAGTCAGATATTGGTTAGAAAGAGACTTTCAACTTTGAAAATGAAAAAGGACTCATCCATGCAGGAGCATATTGATGAACTGAACAGGCTCGTTACCCAACTAAAATCGTGTGGCGTGAAAGTGAGTGATATGGACAGTATTGTCTATCTTTTGATGTCTCTTCCAGCAGAGTATGACGCATCGAAATCTGCAATAGAAAATCAGCCTTCGGAGAACCTGACTTTAGAGTTTGTTTGCGGTCGTCTTCTGGATGCTGAAGCGCTGATGAGAGATCGTCGAGTCTCGGAGCCCAAATCTTGGAAAACAGAGTCATCAAATGGTGCAGCCTTTTCTACAAATCATCGGGTAGTGTGTAACAAGTATCGCAAAACAGGGCACATTGCGAAATTTTGTAGAAGTAACATAATTTGCTACCAGTGCGGAAGAAAAGGACATTTTAAGAGGAATTGCACAGTCCAGACAGAAAAAAATACATCATCAAAGGATGGAGCAGTTGCAGTGACTTTCGTTGTTGGCGAAGTAGAACATCGGTCATTTATAGTAGATAGCGGATCTACAGCTCATATGTGTGCACATCGGGAATGGTTTGAGGAGTTAAAACCATCCTCAGGAACTGTGTCATGCGCTGCAAAAGCCAGTAAACTGGAAGTAAAAGGAATAGGAACTGTTCGCGGTGTATTGGGTGACGGTGTGCAAGAGATCCTACTGAAAGATGTGCTATATGTTCCAGAACTAAATGGAAATCTCATTTCAGTGAAACAGATACAAAAAGCTGGATACACTGTGAGCTTCAAAAATGACGAAGCAGTCATTGAAAAGGGAAGTACAAACTTCGTTTTGTGCAAGCTGAATTCAAAAGGTCAATATGCAAGTGATTTCGTTCCCTTCATTTCAAATTCCTTTGTTGCAGAAAAAGATGGAGGTGAACTGTGGCATCGCAGGTTAGGACACTCCGGAAACCATGTTCTGAGCAAACTAGGATTACCAACAAGTGACAAATTATGTGAAAATTGTGTGTTAGCGAAGCAGTCCGCGAACCCTATAGGAATAGGAAACCGAAGAAGAGAAAAAGCTCCCGTGTTGACAATCCATTCTGACCTATGCGGTCCGGTCAACCCACCAACTCAAGCGGGTGAAAGGTATGTTTTAACATTAGTTGATGATTATTCTCGTTTTTGTGAAGTTCGTCTTCTTAAAAAGAAAAGTGATGTTCCCGTGGAAATCAAAAAGTTTCTCAAATTGAATGAAAGCGTTCGAAAAATTCGTTGTGATAATGCCCAGGAATATGTTTCAGGTGAACTTAAAGTGATAGCAAATAAACTTGGAGTTACAATAGATCCCTGCCCCCCTTATACTCACGAATTGAACGGAATTTCAGAGCGGATGAACAGATCACTTTTTGATAAAGCCCGTGCACTTTTATATGATGCAAATTTACCTAAGAACTGTTGGGGATATGCTATTCAAGTTGCAGCATATATTCATAACAGAATCCCTAGTTCAAGCATAAATGATATGTCACCCTTTGAACTAAAATATTCCCAGAAACCGGATTTAAATCAAATTAAATTATTTGGTTGTGATGCTTATGCCAAAATTCCTGACACTCGCAGACAAAAATTAGATCCGAAATCTAAACGAATGATCTTCATTGGATATTCTAGCATGGGATATCGATTAATGGATCCTGATACGCACAGAGTTATTGTGTCTCGTAATGTTCGCTTCAATGAAAATAAAGTATATGTGCAAGATAGAAGTAATTCACCAGACGAGCTCCCGAAAGGAGAAGAAAAATACGAGGAAAAACACGACAGAAATGTAAATAAAGAGTTAGGAGAAAACGAAACCAATGTAAAACAAGAAGTTCCGGCAGATACACCCCGACGATCAGGAAGAAAAAGTAAAATGCCAGAGCGATTTGAAGCAATGTACACGTCAGAAGAAACGTTGACCTTTTATGACATCTCAAAACTACCGGAAAAACAACAAGCCCAGTGGAAAGTCGCGATGGGGGAAGAATTGCGCTCTATCCAGATAAACAAAACTTGGGAACTGGTAGATCTCCCTGATAACGCGACCCCCATAAAGTGTAAGTGGGTGTTTAGGAAGAAAAGAGATGGAACTCTCAAAGCCAGACTTTGCGCCAGAGGAGACCAGCAGAAGGAATACGTAGAAACTTATTCGCCAGTCATTGGGATGCCTTGTTTACGATTAGTTCTTGTTTCGATTCTTCAAGAGGATTTAAAGGCTTATGTGATGGATGTGAAAACAGCTTTTCTGAATGGTGAGTTGCAAGAAATTGTTTTTATGGAACAACCGCAAGGATTCAACGATTCATCTGGCAGAGTATGCAAATTAAATAAAAGTTTATACGGATTAAAACAAGCTCCTAGACAATGGTTCTTCAGATTTTCGCAATTTATGTTGAAAATTAATTTTAAGCAGTTAAACTCGGAACCGTGTATTTTCATCAGAATTGTGAATGGAAGAAAAATAATAATTTGTTTATATGTTGATGATATTCTTATCGCTGGATCAGATGTTTCAGAAATAATGATTGTGATTAAACTTCTTCAAAATGAATTTCAGATGTCCAAACTCGAACCAGCTTCTGAGTTTTTAGGAATTCGTATGGAATTTACTTCTACTAAATTAGTGCTAGATCAAAAGGAGTATATTCTTAAAATATTGAAGAGATTTAACATGAGTGAGTGCAAGCCGAGTGCAACACCTTTAGAAGCAAAGTCAACTCCAGCTGACTTTGAGGAAGGAACTAGCTTCAAAGGACCTTACCGTGAACTAGTTGGATCTTTATTGTATCTTGCGATGACAACACGACCCGATATACTGTTCGCTGTGAACTGTCTCAGTCAATTGCAGGAGAATCCAACAGAATCGGCTTGGAATGGACTTAAAAGAATTCTGCGATATTTAAAAGGTACATCGGAATATAAAATTGTGTATAGTAAGTGTTGTGACTCAACAAATGATGTTGATTGATCTATGTATGTTGATTCAGATTGGGCATCAGATCCGCGTGATCGCAAATCAGTTTCAGGTTACGTTATTTTTTATAAAAAGTGTCCAATTTTATGGAGCGTGAAGAAACAAAGTTCAATAGCTGTTTCTTCTACTGAAGCTGAGGTACTTGCAGTTGGTAAGTCTTTAATACATCTAGTGTATTATAAAAATATTGCATGTGAATTTCTTACTGTAAATAACATTGTCATATATGAAGATAATCAGTCTGCAATCAAATGTATAACTAATGAAAATAGTTCTGGTAGATTGAAACATATTGATGTTAAGTTAAAGTTTATTAGAAATATTTTAAATGTTGAAAATATATATATTGAATATGTTTCTACTGATAAACAAATTGCTGATATGTTTACTAAGGCTCTTCCAAAATTTAAATTGCATGAACTTATGTCATTGTGTTGTTTAGTAATAAGCGATTAAGGGCGGGTGTTGAATGTAATCGCTTTCTCCATTGGTTTAAAGGAAAGAACTATGCTTATTTCTTATTGGAAGAGACATTTGCAGCTTTCCACGGAGTTCGCAAAATCTCTTCTTTAATCCACCATCGGACTTTGGAGAAAGCTTATTGCTATTTGAGAAACATCATTGGATACTGAAAATCTGCCCTCTATTCTATTTAAAGAGCCGCAGTCTGTTTATCAGGGCTTCTTCACTACTTTCTCTATGTCTTACTGCATGTGTGTCCCCATGTTTCGTATTAAACGTGTTTGTTTATGTTCAGCTGTCTGAATCTCTGCTTTACACAACCTTTCAACAAAAATAAACTTCTTTAAAATGACAGTCGGTGTCCCAAACTATTATCTTTTGCTGAATACATGAAAGAAAGATCAAAATAAAAAGTGTTCCAAGTTAGGGAAGGAGGTCCCTAACTTGGGACAATGAACATTTTTTTGTTTTATTTTTAAGGGGACAAATCTACACACCTTGTCTTGAAGGGACGTAGTAAGGAAATCCTGAAAATAGAATATTTTGTTCAAATGGAAAACGTATGATTAATATGCTTCTAGAGGTAAAAGTTCAAAACTGTCCTAAGTTTGGGCACTTGACTGTACAAAAAATTAGCTGAAATTTTTAGCGTTTATGACCATAAAATCACGATTTTTAACTTTTTATGGACTTCTAAAACCTGGGTCCAGTCGTATTCGACTTGGGGCTCCAAATAGTAGGAAGTTCATTTTCGGGTCAATTACTTAGATTGACGCCAATAAATATACATCCAAAAACTCGTTAACACCCAAAACTCGAACTGTAGCGAAAAACAAACAAACAAACATTTATTTATATTGCCCTTTTAAATTGAATTTTTCAGTGAATCCAAGTGTGAATCAAATGGATTCATATTTATAGAAATGAAACAGAAATGATTTGGATTCATAGGTCTGAATCCGAATAGATTCGGATTCGGATTCATAGGTATGAGTCCGAATTTCGTATTCGGATTTACACTTGCAAATATGAATCTATTCGAATTCACACTTGTGAATACGAATGTATTCGTATTCGGATTGACACGTTAAGGTGCTGTGAATCAAATTCGGATTCGGATTTACGAATACGAATCTGCCCATCTCTGCCTGGTAGCAACCTGTCGTACCGCCTTTTCGACGCGGATAGCGAGATCACAAATGGCCAATCCGGTCGTGTTTCATGGCTTCATCGTAACGCACGTGATTTTCCCATTATGAAAGTTACGCTTTGATTGGAGCGTCGTTTGCTGCTGAACTAGAAATATCGCGCTGTAACCACCACGAGCGTTCGGAAACACTGCTGTTCCACCAGGTTCCCAGAGAAATTCCAGATGCGTCATAACCACACCGGACTAACCACGCGGTGTAACCGATGGATTGTTTCCGAATGCAGCCCAGGTGACACGCTGACCAGTAAATATGGGTCTGTCTAAAAGGTTGTTTAGATATCTTTACTATGGTCTAGAGCAGAGCAAGCTTTCAAGTGTTGAGCAATCTAGGTAAAAAAGCGAAACCTTGTACTGATTATTTAGATTACGCACGGGGCACCACGGATTTGTATAACCCTCCAAAACCTCGGCTTTTTGATGTAAAGACATCCAATTCCTGAAAAATTTGTGCATTTTTACATTGTTTTATTTTCTTTTACTTTTCAAGCACAAATGTATTTACTCAACTCTAGATGCCTAGTATAAAAACCAATAAAAAAATTTGTTTAAAATGTCTTTTAGATTATTTCTTCTTCCTTGTTCATTTCACTGGGTCTTATGAGGGCAGTTATTACTGATTGTATGTAACTAAATAGCGATGGAATAAGATTTAATTTCTGTATTTTTTAAAATCATATTAAATAAATTGAAAGATTCTTCAGAACTCGCTGAAGTTTCTATTTTCAATTTTAATTTGAATCTTTCCGTTTCAGGTCGATGTTAGAAAATGACATTTCAAATCTTTTACCATTGCTAAGCTGTGCTTTGCTTTTAATTGAGACTGTGATCTCAGATGAGCCAAAAGTGTAAGTACAAATGCTGTTTTTGCAAAGCAAAAATACTGTGCAGTAAATAATAACAAAAAAATCAAAAATGTATACAATAGAGAAAGTGGGACAAGCTGAACCTCTAAGATTTGAAGTGAAATTAAGAGACACTTGGAGATATTTCTACGATAAAAATTAGTTAACATATTTCCTTATACACTTGAGAGGAAATGCTTTCGAGTTTGGAAGTCTTGATGTACGTAATTTTTTCTTGTAGATTCTTTAGTCAACCTTAACAAAAGGACAGTTTTACTTCATGGGTGGGGTAAAATAATAGTTTTGCCAATTATAACCAAGGGATAAAATATGAAACGTGGAATTTCATTACTGAAGTCAATTATAATACTAACTACAGTGAATTCAATTAGTTACTTTCATCATGCATAAAAGTAATATTATTTCTGGTATGAAACAGGAACTTTAAAATCGGACGAAATTTTTCAATTTTTTTCATACCTCAACTGAACCGCTGACGGCACTAAATACAGCTTCAACTGCTTTTATAGCAGTTACTTTAATAGTTACTTTTGTAGATAAAAATGTTTGAACTTTTTCATAGATAAAGTTTCGTGAAAGTGCAATTTATTGACATAATTTCATCAAAAGTTAAACAAGATTATTTTTTTCTATAAGTTGGTGTGAAAAGTATTTTCCGACTACAACTGAATTTTTTTTTCATTCAGGTTTGCTGATAAAAGCGATAAAGAAATCTTGGATGCTTTAGTAGGACCAGACAGTCAGTACGACAAAAGAACTAGACCTTCTTGTAAGCTGCTTTGATATTTTAATTGCAACAGTGGAATTTTGTTATTGCTTAGACTTTTCCTTTCATTCCTGAAATATTGAACTTATACAGGTTTTAAACCACTGAGAGTATGATTTTAACGTACAACGGCGGATACTTCAGAATTTACAACATAATAATCTTGATGCGCGTAAGAATTGACGGCATTAATTGGAGCTGTCGGAAATGCTTTTTTGTTTTTCAAAAACTAAATCCATCCAACAAATCTTTACGAGCCTTCTTTTCTATCTTTTGTCGCTTATATGCATTCCAAGTCGTTATATACGTTTTGAATTTCTTTTTCTCCGGAAAGCATTCTTCCCCAGTAAATATGCAGTCGAATGAAATATTGCAATTATTTGCCAATTTTGTTTGACATTTGACAGCATGGGGTTGTTTAATGCGAGCACAAAACTCCATAGCTTCTTCAAATTATTCTTATTTTGATTGAAAATTCATCCTAGCGAAAAAAAAAGTTTTGATTTCAAGATCTAGGGCACGAGAAAACGTATTCATTTAAGAAAAAATTTACCTGTGCGAGACTCTAGTTATTGTTTTGCTTTGAATTCGATTACAAGGTTCCATATCCCACCAATGAATCCACACCTTCCGGGTGGGCAAAGGAATTTTGTAGCTGCGCTATTGGTAGATACAACTGATTGAATTTGATTCGATTGAATTTTGTAAAAGTTGAATGAACCCCTAAGTTGAACTTGTGATTAATTAATACAACTGTCATGTTACACGGAGCTGTATGGAGTAGATCACCTTATACATCACTATTTTTAAAACATTTAAAAATAGTACTGTACATACAAATTAGAAAAAAGCTTTAAAGACTAGTAAAACTTAAAAAATATCCATGCACATTAAATCAAAACATCAACACAGTTAAAACTAGTAAATCATAAAATTTACTTTGGAAAAATAATTTTTCGTCAAAATTGCATCAAATTGATTATCGGAAGCATTTTGTTCTCTATTAAATAATCAACATCGATGTGATATAAAAACTTTCTAACACTTTTCCTGCACTATTAGAAATTCAAAAGCACTCTAGGGATAGTAGGAATACATGATTAAGGGACCCATTCAACATTATTTTGTTTCAATCAGTGGAATTCTCTCTACCAAACGCGTAGAGAGAAATTTCCCCATGGGCAGAGCAAAGGAAATTTCTGGCAACGCTATTAGTAGACACAATTGATCGTACTCGATTCAATCGAAATCTATTACATTTTAATGAGTCCCTAAGACAGATTGCATGACTGACAACAAAACGTATGGTCATGTGGTGAGAATTTATTCAAGGTTGAGGACACACACACACACAAAGAAGTGCAATTCTTATGGTGGCACAAGACCAAATCCAATAGCAGTACGTTATTGGCGAATCAAACCATGTGAAAAGGACATAGCCATGGGAACAAGAACACATCTATAAAGTTTAAGAGCCTCTCTAATACATCATCAAACTAATAAAATTATTAAAATTTAAGCAGTTGATATAACTTGCATAGCTTTAGTCCTATGCACGAAAGAAATAATTGTTAAATGAGATCAAGTGTGTTTCGCTATTTGGTCTTATTTTGCTCAGAGAAATGCATCAGAAAAATATATTACGTTTGATCCCCCCCCCCTTTCTGAAGCAGTGTAAACAATAAACAAATTAAATTTGATGTAACAATCTTAGTAATTAGATAATCTTAGTAACGCAAAAACATAAATAATTTCAGAAAGCCTTCATAACAGGACCATCATAAACAATTTGAACTTTTATTGGATATTTTATCCTTATCCAGAGCCAAATACTGAAATTAAATCTTGAATTAATTAAGAAGATAAATATTAATAAATAAGTAACATACACATTATTTTTTTAATGTAATTACATGAAATGATCTAAGAAAATATTGGCTTCTTTTATTTTTTAAAGCAATGACAAAGATTCAAGTAAATGTCTTACTGCATTCTCTTTCTTCTCCGGATGAATCCAGTTTGGTAAGTTGCTCTTCGCAGCATTTCTTTGATACTTCTGCGAACGTGTTCTTCGAGTAGAATATATATATATATATATATATATATATATATATATATATATATATATATATACTAAAGAACCGGAAATTTAAATCGATAACATTAAAAAAAGAAATAAATCAGCTGTAGCTACCCGGGTTTGTACCAAATTTGGCTATATATCGTCGCCTCAGAGCAACAGTAAGATATCTTAGTGCTATTTCTGGGATTAGGTATCTTACTGTTGCTCTGAGGCTTCGATATATCCGATTCGGTTGCCAAGCCTGGTGAGAAACTGCTACTTTTATCACACTATTTAGTAAATATTGTAAAGACACTGGCGGGCGAAGCACCCGAATTGTACTGCTGAAGGTTATGCACACTAATCGAGCCGCGCCGAAGCGGCACCGCGTCGTAAGCGAAGAACTGGAGAGCAGGGGGCAGTGTCTTCTAGAATGAATGTATAATATATTAAAGGGGGAGAAAGTATGTTCTAGAATACATGCATGCAACACATACCTGAATACATACATGCAAACTTTTCTTTTATTTTATGATATATAGTAAATTTTGAAATTGTACAAACTATGTAAAGACGCTTTGATGTTGATGTTCAGTTTCCTTACATTTTTTAGTTCCAAAAAAAAAAAAAAATGTGATACTTAATCTTGTTTTGCAAGATATTTAATGTCTATGAAAATGTGTCACTTTATATCAAAAACATACCGATTAAATAAATAAAAATGATTAATATTCAGTGGGCTCTAAACAATTTGCAGAGTTCCAGAAACGTATTATTTAAAGTTAAGATTTTAAAAACCAAAATGAAAACAAGCAAGCTTTGTGTATTTCTATCGTTTGAAAAAATAAATAAATAAATAAATAAAATATAGCTTACGCAGTACGAACTTCTCAAAAGTTATGTCACTTATTATAATTTTTGTTTTTTAAACAACACTGCAAATCTTAAAACGCTTTTTGAAAACGTTTTATACACGAACACTTGACCCTTTTTCAGAAGACTTTGACACACGTTTTGGAAGTTTTCAGTACACTTCTAACAACGCTTTTCAGAGTACTTATTTGGTGCAGCACTGGGGGTGCATCAGAAAATATTTTTTGACCACTGACACTCTTTTTTAGAACACTTAGTTGCACATTTTTTGGGACACTTTTAAGAACATTTATGAAGTATTTTCATTTTTCTATACTCTTTGAATATTTTACATTAAGGTTTTGCTGTCACTTTTATGCAATATCGCTTTGTAGCTTTCAACCGCCGGGCAATGGGTGGTATTTGACCAGGGAAGGTCAGCTATTATATTCACGAAACCAATCGGTAATGATTCATTATAACAAAATTCCTAGTTGCATCATATTAAAGGATTCTATTGACTAGCAGGTAAGAAAGAAGTTAAAATCCTGCTTGTGCGAAAGAAAGTGAATTTCACAAATATGGCCAAATGAGTTCCCAAAAAAGTTCTCAAATGTGTTCCCAAACAGTTCTCAAATGCGTTCCAAATTTGTTCTCAAATGCGTTGCAATCTTTAAACTTAACGAATATTCCAAGCGGGATGTACTTTCGGAACACATTTCCGTTCATTTTCTTTTAACAAAGAATACCCCAAACACATTTTAGTGTACATTCAGGCAACTGGAACACTTTCTCTGAATTAAAGTGTTTCGAATGATCCCCCTCCCAACTAAGAATGACATTTTACGTTTTAAATATAACACCAATTTACGAATCATGACACAGAAGAATAAATGCACAAGAAGTACCAGGTGCATACGCTCTGCTTGGATTTTATTTAAATATTTATGGATTGAAAGTTGAACGGTTTTATGTTTATGTTATTTTCAATAAACCTTAGTTTGTGCTTATAGCTTTACTCTATTTCCTTCTTCGGCTAAGAATTATGAAGTCGAGTTCCTCATGTATCGAAGATGGGAGGATCCGCGACTCAAGTACCAAGATGATGGTCGCCACAAGTATTTGAACGGGATGAGCCACGTAAATGACGTTTGGCTTCCTAATACATACATCGTGAAGCATGGGAGCTTGAAGGAGCCGCTAGTTGATGTCAGCCTCAGGGTGTATGATAATGGATCAGTTGTTCATATAATGAGGTAAGTGTATTCAAACATATTTTTAAAACATATCTTGTACCTCCCGTACAACGATTCTTTTTTGGTATTATTGCTGTAAGCGTTTACAAAAGTAAACGATACGTAAAGTTTATGTAATTGTCAATTGACGTTATCAATTATACAAAATAATAATAATAGTAATAATAAATCCATTTCCGAGAACACACCAAATAAATGTTAATCCAGCAAAATAATATCCACCAATCCACGAAATAAATAATAATCATTTATTTCGTGTTAATGAACAGTTTACCAATAGAGACAAATTCTCAAGTGGGTTTAGTTTACATGTGAACCAATGAGAATCAAGGAAATGTAAGTTTACTTTTTTTGGTTTTGGGCGAGCGTGCAAAGTTCAACCCCAGGTAGGTTTTTCCCTTTCATTGAAAAGTTTTCTACATAATGCTGTATACTATACAGCCTGGTTAGCTATACAGTGTCTAGCTTATTTGGGCTCCTATAGTAATAGGGTCCCTACGTAGCTAGGTAGCCGGTGCTACCATTTCCATGGCACTGGAGACCGTAGATCATGCGGCCTATGTGTCGCTGCAGGAAAAAAGGAAGGTAAAAAAAAAGGGGGGGGGGGAATAGTGTTCATTAGATTTTTCCGCTTACATCGACATAGGTACCTGTACATTAGGGTGGGTCATCGTCCTATGGTAAAAAAGAGTTTCCGATTTCCATCGGGCAGGGCAAGAAAAAGGTGCCAAATGACGTTTTAAGGTTATATATAAAACTAGCAAAAATACCCGGCGTTGCCTGGGTCAGTAATAATTATGAGAAACAATCGTTACTTGCCCTTGTTTTCTGTTTTAAGCGAAAGAATTTAAAACAAACCTTTTTGACGTGATTAAAAATCGAGCTTCTCCCTTATTCAAAAAACTAAAATAGCAATAAGTATAAAGAACAAAATAGTATTCAATTAGAAACGAAAGCAAAGGGGTCTAAGGACCTTTAACCTTCAAAATTTTTGATTTTCTGGAAAAAATATATGTCATGCATAATTTAATTTTGAACAATTTGATACCTTATTTATTATTATACACCAAAAACTTTTCAAGTTATCGTAAAAATGCGTTAACTTTCCCCATAGAGATTTATGTTAACAGCAGCTGTTTAAGCCTCTTTTTCTCAGGTGCCGATTTCTTCGGTTTTCTCGTTTTGCGCGCACGATATCTCAGAAAGTTTCTAATATATTTCCGTGAAACTTTTCATGCATGTTTGTCTTGTACATTTTTATGATCTGAACCTAAATTTTACTTAAAAATAAAAGTTAATATTTAAAAAAAATATTTTTTTGCCCAAAATTTTGGAAATTTTCGATATTAACTTATTAAATTTCAAAAAAAAATAAATAAATAATTAAAAAAAATAAATAAATTTAGGTTCAGGTCATAAATATAAACCAGATAAACATACATTAAAAGTTTTACGGAAATATATAAGAAACTTTCTGAGATATCATGCGCGCAAAACGAGAAAACCGAAGAAACCGGCACCTGAGAAAAAGAGGCTTAAACAGCTACTGTTAACATACATCTCTATGGGGAAAGTTGAAGCATTTTTACAATAACTCGAAAAGTTTTTGGTGTATGGTAATAAATAAGGTATCAAATTTTTCAGAATTAAACTATGCATAACATATATCTTTTCCAGAAAATCGAAAATTTTAAAGGTTAAAGGTCCTTAGACCCCTAAAGCATATACAAATTTGAAGAATTTCCGAAATATGAAATTAAACTTTACATGTTTAAAAATATTTATCTGTTAGTACTTTTTTTTTTAAATCTAAAACCTTCTCAGTATGGCTATTGATGTACGAACTGTTTTAAAAAATGTAGCAGCTCGTGTTCCCCTTACACTTGCTTTAGTTATTTTGGGAAATTTCAATTTTTGTGAACACTTGGTGCGGTTTAAAATCTTACCAAATTTGCGAGAATCATTTTGGGACACTTTCGATAATACTCCCCCTCCTTACTAATTTTTATTATAGAAATATTGTTGCCAGATGCTGAGATACTTTTGGTCAAAAAAAAAAAAAAAAATGCCGCCAAACGGTTTCATCCGAAATGTTTCCAAAATAAGTAGTAAAATTTGGCGATTGTTTGAAATCGTGCAAAAAGAAAAATTAATGGAAGTTTTTGTGCGGTTTATGGATTTGCCAAATTTAGTTGTTGAATTATTTTACACAGTATTTTTTTTTTTTTTAAGTATCTTTGATTGGCGATATTTTGTGTATATGGTGAAAGCTGAGAAACATTATTACGTAGTCTTTGGGCTCAAAAACAGCGACAGTGGAAAAAACTGCCAAATGCATCAGCTACTGAAATCTTTCTGAAAAAATTCTGGCGAGCAAGTGTCCAATCAGCATAAATAATAATAATTAACCATTAATTACATAAGTTCCGTTTAAAAGTAAAATGATCAGCCAAATCCGTTTATTTTTAGCCAATCTTGTGGAAAAACGTTACTTTAAGATTTGACTTGAGAAAAGCCTCAAAACGTCAGACGAAACGCAAAAATATTCAACAATACAACAGTTCTTGGGAGTTGAGATGACACACTAAATAATGACTTGGGTTGATGAAAGCCTTCGAACAGGGAACAAAAAAGCTCATAACTCGTTTTTTATACAACTTAGAAACTTCGAACAGATGCTATCTTCAGCAGAAAAATTGGCGCTTTCGATGGACATATAATGTTAGTTTTTTTCCACCCCCATATTGGGACATTTATGCGAAAATTGGGACAAAAATTGGAATAAAAAGGGAACTATCAATCGGATTTTTTTTTCGAACTGGTCTATAAACCTTCCCAGTACCAAACTGAACAAACGCTGAAAGTTTCAGCCAAATCTGCCGGGTAGTTTCTGAGATCTTAGGGAACAAATTTACCAAAGTCCATTTTTATATATATAGATTTCATTCGATTAGGAGTTTATTTTCTGCCTCCGGATTGAGTTTGAAAAACCCGTATTTAAGAGGAAAAAAATCTATTTTCATTAAAAAACTGAAAAAGAAAATTACAAATATATATAATAACTTAAGGTTGTCTAAGTATTAATCATTTATTTACAAAAACGCTTATGATAATCATTAAGTTTCAAAATTAAAAATATTCATCTTAAAATAGCTTGAAAGTGCTTACAATCAGTTTGGCATACGTTTCCGAGACTCCAGTTGGTTCTTTATTAAAGCTTCTCTTTTTGCACAATGTAGTTGAAACTTATGTCAATTTTAACTGCCCTTCGACAGGGGTGCCCATCCCCAAATGCTGGGAAGTACCCACCAGAACGAGACCCCCCTCTCCCCAAAAAGGTCGAAAATCTGTAAAATCAACCCTCTTAAAAAATTTAATGCCGCAGTCTGCGCTATGAACCCCCCTGGTGGGCACCCCTGCTTTTCAATAGCCTGGGTGTATGGCATCGCAGGCATAGTAAACTTCTTTTTTTTGACAGAAATAAACAGTTGAATAACTTCTTCAGAGATTGATTACAATATTGGTGGATCAGACACATTTTTCCAGTCATTGAGATCAATTTAACAGTAAACTTCATCAAACTAAACAGCAAGAATGTGAAAAGTTAGTGTTTTGAGAGTCTATTTTGCTGAACACTACGAGCTTCTAAAACCAAAAGAGCTGCCAATTCACGGATGTGCTGTTTCAAGTCTGTCAGCATTGCAATAAATTAATTTTTAGGACATGCAAAAACACTTTCTTTGGATTACGGGATTTGTTTTGCACTTTTTGATAGCAAACCAGATTGAGCATAAACTTTGACGACTTATATTGCAAGAATTATTAAATTTCCAGAAGGAGATTCCACTGAAACACACAAACTTAGAATTTGATTAGCACGAGTTAGCCATAGAACTTGGGACATTTTGCTAGGCTATTATTTCTTGCTAAGGCAGATTTTCGAGCGATTTTACGCTTTCTACAAAGTATGTTTTTCACAATAATTTCTGAAGTGGTGGGGTAAAGTACTACTGAAGCAATAGCTACTGCAGCCCTGTCTGATACTTCGTATCTATCACATGTCCGTGAAAGCAAATTACAGTCTACTGTATTGCTTGTAGTAGTAAATTTATCGATATAAGCGTTCGTAGTTTGAAGCTTGTAAAGGTTCCTTGAACTCATTTTCACTGTTCGTATCTGAGAAGAGATGCGATGAAATAATGATATTAAAACTGTCTTCACTTTCTTCTTGAGGCTGAAGCTGCGATTTCTCTCCCTCTCTCATGTTTTTTTTTCCGGACAAATGTAGTCGTTAATATCTTTGCATGTGTAAGATGAAGTGTCAAATAGCAATCTACTAGCTTGGTAAAATGATTCCGGTAATTTTTTTAGTTAATTTTGGATACAATTTCAAAAAACTGCTGCTGCATTTCAAGAGGTAGATTCTTAGCATCTCAAACTCATTTATGTTGCACAGTAGGCAGGGAGCGCTTGACCAAATTTACAATTTCAGCCAATTCTAACACATAAAATGGCAAACGAATTCAAACCAGGTGCAAAATGAGAGTTTGATCACTTGTTACTGTAAACGAAGTAACATTTATTATTATTGTAACCTTACATGGAACGTATCTAATTTGGGTAAGGAAATCCAAACTTCAAACTCAATCCGGAAGCAGAAAGACTTATCAGAATGGAGTAAAATTTCATTCATGTTAGTTTGAGACCATTTAGCACCTTTTTAATCCTCTGCCCTCCTTAACATTTCGATTTTTTTTTTGACCCACCCTACTGTACATTCTTGTATAAGCATGCATTTTGAACAGACTCTTCCTTCACTGTCTTGCATGTCGTTACTATGTACAGCTCGCGTGTAGAGTATAATTTAGAAGTAAGATTGAAAAAAGTTTTAAAATTTAAAATGTTGTTCTGAATATCAACAAAGGAGTTAAACTGAGAGTTGTAGGGAATTCGTTGTAAAATTTGACAACGGGGGGGGGGGGGGGGGGGCACATGGATTGCTGTGATGTAGAAAATACATGTAATCTTTTCATAAAATGCAATTTATATTGATAGCCATTGCTTTATACTATCATAATATCTCATATCGAAAGTTTTAATTTAAAAATATTTTTAGAAACTGAAATTATTAATAATAGATTAAGGAAGAAATAACATACAATTTAATAGTTTAAAAAAAATAATAATAAAAAAAGACACAAGCTTAAGAAACAAATATAATTAAATAATTCAAAACAGTCAGAGTTTGGATGTGGGGGGATGGGGCGAGAGAGAGGTGGATTAGCACAAATTAACAGATTTACTTTTTTTTTAAAACAAAATTATAATTTTGGGGCAGTAGTTAAGACCGAAAGACTGACTTTTGAGGGAGAAAAAACGGAGATAATTTTGTTCGAGAACTGAAATTTTGGGGAGAAAATAATGCTTCAGAAGCATATTTTAAGAAATTAAACTATTTTTCAATCATGAGATGATCAACAAACTCATTACAGGAAGAAAGAATTGTAAAAAACATCGGTAACGCACGCATCAGTTCAGTAACAAAAGGTTTCTACTTATATGCTACTCACAGGATTATTACTGATATGACGAATTTTCCGCAAATTTGATCGCTAAACATCGCTAATTAAAGATTCGGAAATTAAGGCGCATAATTATTTTCATGGCAGAAAAATTATTTTCAACTATGCAAAAAAAGTTTGAGAAATTAATTTATTTTGCGTTTTAATCTGCGCTATCGACATGATCCTTCATTTGGTAGAGAAAAAAGAACAGATTGGAAACTTCTTACCTGTAATTCTATGCAATCAAAGTGAAAACTTTTGATTGGAACTTACACACCACATAAAAGGCTACATACCACGAAATCCATTGGAGCCAAATAAATGTTTTTACTAAAAATAAACTTCCCTTAAGTTTGCGCTCGACACATGATATGAAAACTTGGGACGATCATAAATTGCCTTTTTTTTCAATGTTGAATTCATTTTTTCTAAAACACAATATTCAATTCTCATAGATAAACATAAAACACGTTACTTCATTTGGTATTTGTTTTTGCTGCAGTGTTTTGTTATACACAGGATTTTTTTTGAAGTTTGTTATTCGAACGTGAGACAGTTGGCAGTTCCATGACTGCCACATTTTTTAAAAAGTTTTTAAAAAATTGGAATTTCTTGGGAAACTTATCTGGAATTATAATTAGTAATTTTAATGATATTCACCCTTATGTCCAAATCTTTAGTTTTGGTAGTTACAACCCTTTAGTTCTACGTGCTTTATGTGTAGTACATTAAACTGCCACTCATTTGAAATTGTGTCCTGCAAATAATTCTTAAATTTTAATTTCCATATAGTGCAGACAAGTTTGACTAAATAACTTTCTTTTCACAAGAATTTTCTTTTATAATACTTTTTTCTTGATTTACACTACTTGTAGTTGAAACAACTACTAATTTTTTTTTTATGCTTGACGTTAGTTCTTTATTCAAAACTTTACCAGAAGACGCATATTCTTGTCTCCAACGGGTCAATATTGCGGTCAGATGTGAAATTGAGAATTTATTTTTGAAATTTAGTTTTACTGATTGCTTCTGAGAAATTAAGTAAGAAAATGTGCCGTTTATATTTAAATATGAGTGCTTAAAGAAAAACATAGATCTTAGATCACTTTCACATCAAACAAATACAAAGCCTTAAATATAATCAAGCAAGCAAAATGGCTTTGTTAAGTTGCATAGCATAGTTTTAATTGTGAGCCAGAAGAAGTGTTATTAACCTAAATAAAATGCCAAATCATCAAATGAAGCAATGTTTGTAGCTCTCATTTTGTTGCTATCACGAGCAAAAACTTGAAACTTGTTACGAACACGGGGATATTATTTGTTTGTACTTGCGTGACAGTGATTGTTTGATTTTATCCCCACGTGTAGGTAGTGTACTTTTTTTCTACGAGTGAGATGCATATCGTTTCCATGGAGAAGTTCATTAAAACTTGCAGAAAGCTTTATTGTTGTCTCTCTACATAGCGTTTGGAATAACATTGCAATATGAGTATATTTATGAACAGTTTATTTATTCATCTCTTTCGAAGTTTAACAGCTCCAAATAGGGGAGAGTGGTAATGAATGATATATATATATATATATTTTTTTTTTGCTTTTAATTTTCTATTTTTTTTTCTATTGATCAGGTTTCTTTAAAATCATCAGGACAATTTAATTACACAGGGTGGCGACAGGAACTGTGAAAAAAAGTTCCCTGACTTTTCCCTGATTTCCCTGATTAAGTTCACCAAATTTCCCTGATTTACGTTACCAATGATAATGGTTTTCTTTCTTTGGGCTACTTGAAATCCATTGTATGTTTGTATCAAATGCAGTATTTTAAACGTTTTAAGTTGTTGAATTAAAGATATATTTTTAAAAGATGCTACTTTTTTAATAAAATAGTTAAAAAAAACACATTAAGTCAAATTTTTTTGGGCAAAAAACCTACAAAATAGTATATTAAATTTTTCTATACGGAAAGAATATAGAAAATTAAAATAAAAAAAAACTTTACTTCCACAAACCACTTAGCATAAGAATTTTAAGAAGAATAGAAGTAATGTAGTTATTCTCATATAACTGACATATTTATGCAAAAAAGATGAAACCATTTGACATCCATTCATAGAGAGCTTTTCTCTAATCAAGAACACAGGTTTTAATGAATGAATACAGCATTTGAACAATAAAAAAAATAAAGATATTTACTTAAGTACACAAGTTAACTCTATTTCAAATGATTTCAGTATGTAACGAAAAAAATCTTAGATTGCTTTTGTAACAAACAACTTTGAAATAAAAGGAAAAAGAAAAAAAGAAAAAAAGCAATTAGGTAATTTTAAAATATATAAAAGAAGAATGCAACTTGGTTATAAAATAAAAGTATCATTTAAGACTGAAGAAAAGAAAACCTTTATGATCTGTGGTGACTGCAAATAGTATAACGGCAAAAAAAAAGTTTTTTTGATTGAAAGTTCAATTTTAGCAATTAAATAAAAAACACAAAGCAATAATTTTTAAGCTTTTGTAGTATTAATTCAAAAACCAAAGATTTCTTCTTGAAATTGCGATTACAGTATGCTAATTACTTCGAGACAATGGAATAAAGGCAAAGGAGCTAAGGCATTAATGAAGGCTTCCTCTTTGCCTGTAGGGTTGTTTATTTTACGTAGCATTGAAAGCGTGAAAGGAAATTTCAAGCTAGGTAAAATAAATAACCTAACAGACACAGAAGCAATCTTTGGAAGTTCATCCTGTGGTTAACACGTCAGATTCAATATTTTGACGTTGAGGAAAAAAGATGCGCAAATATGCGGCAGTGTATAATTGCACCTCATTAATTTTACTTTTTTTTTTGAACAGATAATTTGGGGGAAAATGCATAGGGAATTAGAGAACTTAATTTTGTAAAGCAAAAAAAATTTTTCTTGATAAAATCAATTTTTCCTGATTTTTTGTTATTTTTTCAAAATTCCCTGATATTTCCCTTACTTTTCCCTGATTAATAAAGTTCCCTGATTTTTCCCTGATTTCCCTGATTTCCCTGATCTGTCGCCACCCTGTTACATATTCAGCAACAATTGAGAAACTCTAAAATTGAAGGGGGGAACAAAAAGAAAAATAACGAAAACAAGATGCAAGGTGACAAGCTTGAGATACAGAGCATTAAAAATAGGATGTTAACGATTTTAGTTTTGATGTTAACGATTTTGATAGCCTCTTTAGATGACGATATCTTTTAGAAAATCAATAATTACTCTCTGAAACTGTAACCCATTAAAACATGTATAATGACAATAGCATTAAAAAGTACGAACTTTTGAATTAGTTTTGTTCAAAATTTATGACATTCTAAAATCCAGGAAAAATTTATCCACTGCGTTTTGTCATGGCTTCGTATATGTTATACACAAAAATACTGGAACGTATTCACAACAAAAAGTGCGCTAAGCTCCTGAAATTTCCGGCCTCTAGTGTGATAAAATTTTCAACAACCTCAGCTTAAACATTGCAATTCTTTACGGCAGACAGAATTTTGATCTCCTTTTTTCATCCTTATCTAAAAGAACACTATTGAAAAGAAACTTATTTTGATAGGAAAAAAAATATGTTCTTTCCAATGGCCTTAACGAAAAGAAGATGTAAGGTGACCAACTTGAGCTACAGCGCAGCGCTTTGCAAATGGGCTATTTTTCACTTGAACGGTTTTGATAGCCACATTGGATAACAATATCCTTTAGAAAATAGATATTTAAGCTCTGCAACTGTAACCCATTAAATAAAAAAAGTGTTTTTACAATCGAATCACGAAGTACGAGTTTTTGAATAATTTTTGTTCAGATTTTATGACAACTCAAAATCCAGGAAAAAAATCCAGGAAAAAATCCAGGCTCTTTTTCACGAGTTTACATATGTACTACACAAAATCTAATGAGTTCAAACTTGCAAAAATACTTTATTGTATCAACAGCAAAACGTACTTTAAGCTCCCAAAGTTTCATGCTTCCAGTGTGATAAAATTTTCTGCAATCTTAGCCTAAAGGTAGAAATTTGTCACAAAAAGCTATTCCGCCTTTTTGGTTTACTTTTTTGAGAGATCCTAGATCCTCAGGATTCAGATCTCGGAAGCTGAAAATTTGCATAGGTTAGTTTTAAAGGCAACTCTACACCTCTATAAAATTCCATCCAATTCGGAGATGGTCGAGCGAGAACCACTAGGTCACTTGACCTGGAATGAGTGAGGGGCTACAATGTGGTCTTGAAGCAGAGCTCGTAACTCCATCGATTTGAAAGCGTTTGTGTGTACCTTTTAGCAGTATTATTCAGAAGAAAGTAACGTCCTCGAATTTGTCTGCTGCTAAAACATATACAAATACAAATGTGACGACCAACAACAGGCTCGTGGCCCAGCTAGGCTGGTCCAAGTCAATTTATTAGTCCTCAAATGAAGATCAATGGCCCTCTTAAAGCTATCCACCACCTTGCTCATTACCACCTCTTCCGGTAAGCTGTTCCAAGTGCCCACAACCCTACTAAAGTAGTAGTTTTTCCTTATTTCCAGGTTAGCCTTAGATTTGAATACAGTGAAACCTGTGTAAGTTGACCACTTGAGGTGCACTACTTAAGTGGTCAACTTTAACAGGTGGTCAACTTACAGTGGTTGATTTATATGGTAATGGCTAATTCCGTGCCTTATAAAAGTGGTCAACTTAGACAGGTGGTCAACTTACAAGGGTGGTCAACTTCACAGGTTTTACTGTAGTTTAAAACAATGACCCCTCGTTCTGCTTTCGATGCAAAAATTTAATCCATTAACATCATTCATTTTGATAAATTTAAACAACTGAATCATGTCCCCTCTGATCCTCCTTTGCTCCAGGCTATACATATTAAGCCTATTATATAAGTCTGGTATCTTAATATAAATCTAAAAGTCCCCTTATTAGTCTAGTTACCCTTCTTTGAACACTTTCCAATACACAAATATCTTTCCTCTGATAAGGCAACCAAAACAGGACATACTCCAAATGGGGTCTTACTAAACTCCTATATAAAGGCAGAAGAACCTTCTTAGATTTGTTTGAAATAGATCTATTGATAAACCCAAGCATTTTGTTGGCTTTGTTACTTGCAATGCTGCACTGTTAACTAAACTTGAAGTCCTGATATATTAAGATACCCAGATCAATAACATTTTCTGCCTGACTAATGATTGAACCCTGTAAACGATAACTTGTAGGCTTATTTCTATGCCCTAAGTGTAGCATTTGATATTTTCCTACATTAACTGCCATAACCCACTTATCCGCCCACTTAGTAATATAATCTAAATCCTCTTGAAACTGTTCTACCTGTTCTTCATTTTCTACAATCCCCATAACTTTTACATCATCAGCAAAACAATTCATGCTCCAGAAATATTCTCATTGATGTCATTCATAAAAATAATAAACAAAAGAGGCCCTAAAACTGAACCCTGAGGAACCCTGCTCAAAACAACACACATGAAAATGCTTTCCAAGGACGGAACGCTTAATATACTCAGTTTGAGTTATAATTTGCGATGAAAAGAAGTATTCTTCAGCAGATGAAAATTCTTTTCCTATTATTTCTGAACTTTCATACGATGAAGTGTTTAATAAATGTTGTTATCGCTTTAGCAACAAACGTGTCCATCTGTGTTTTTTCTTTTGTTTTAAAAATGCTTATTTTTCAGTATTTAAGACAAAAAATACAGTTTCAATGCAGATTTGAGCTATGTATTCCAATGTAGTTTTTTTCATGTTATGTATAAGTGGGGACAGGGGTTCTGCAGCAACTGTAGTATTGTAAGTAGTAATGTAATATTGCATCGTCGGTTAGTGAGACAAATAATAGATGTGTGACAGAACGTTTCGACTGTACGTATTTAACACGTGTACAAACAACGCTCGAATAACGTGCTTTCTGTTTTGCCCGATTTCAGGGCAAGCAAATCAAAAAATATTCAGTTAAATGTTTTTTTAATGGAAATATACCTTTATAATTCATAAAGATATTAAAGAATTTTTGGGGGAAATACCAATTAAATGTTCGAGAAGCATAGCCAAACGTAGCACAATTCTTAACTCACGATGAAAAACATAGTCGATTGAAACTAATAAATGCAATTTTTTTTAAAATAAATCTACGCGAAAATGAGAAAATATGGCTTCATAGATTGAAATGATATAAACGTTATTACTGCTAGAGATTTTGAACGTGTTTCATTTGCTTCTTTCCTGTATATTTTGGTAAATTGTAAGTAAACATACTATTTCAGGGTTCTACACATAGCGATGCATAAAAAAGCAAAAATGTTGTGGCAGTAAAAGTTAAGAAACTTCAAGAAATTTAATAAAGCACGCCTTTGATTTTATTTCATTGAAGATGTTTCCCCACTTCTATATTAACCGAAAAACACATTATGGCGAAAGACACAAACATCGCGCATGATGCAAATTTCAAAGATATTAAAATCGGGAAATAATTCAGAAGATGATTTCAGAGAAACTATAATCCTTTTATAAAAGACAGAAGTTTATATTTTTTCGGCAGTCCTGTTCTTCCTTTCACTTAATGTTTAACAGAACCAAAAGCGTTTTCTTATAAAAATCAAGCCGACATAAACAGATATACTTTGCGTGTTATTTTTCACATGTATCTGTAAACATTACATTTCTAGTTTTGTATGCAAAAATACATTATCTAAATTGAACGCAGAGTTTTCAAGCTAACACACAGTTAAATGTTGTTAACTGCCATGAATGTTGCTTTATTCGAAAAATGATTCTTTGCCATTTTTATTTAAATATGATTGCTGGCATATGGCCACCTTGGCTGGCTCGGAGAAAGTCCAATCGAAAAGTCCAATTTTCTCACTTTTTGAAAAAATGGAGGCCGTATGTCAGTTATAAGGTGGCCAATGTTCTTTCCAAGGCGTCAATCGTCTGTGGCTCATCGGTGTAGACCATAGACTTCACATAGCCCCACAAAAGGTAGTCCAGCGGTGTTAAATCGCGTGATCTTTCAGGTCAAATCACGGGTCCATTACGCGAAATTATTCGTTCACCGAAAGTTTCTTTCAATAAATCACGGGACGCGGGAGCGTTCCGCCCCGCCAAGGAAACCAAACGTCAGCAGCCAACAGAAGCAAATCCACTGCCAAAGACGAAAGAAAATAAAAGCGACCAAGAACAAGATTACACGACAGAGCAAGTTGGGGTTTTTTGGGTTTTTCACCCCTCTGTATCTCAGCCCCATGAAGACCCCTGGAGTTGATTTTTGGTACACTCAATCTCTAGTGGCCCCTGACGCCGTAAACCAAAATACAATACCCTGGACCATCAGGGAGAGGAGGTATTAAAGTTATAAAATCGCAGTTCAAAAAAGTTTTCGCTTTCTTTGACAGGGCTACAGCCCAGACGAAAAAAGGAATCAAGCTGAAATTTCGCACACACATTCCTTGTGCCCTACTGATGTGTCTTTTGTGCCATTTGATCCCCCCTCCCTTTCCCCCCTCGTTTTTACCCCCAAATTGTACCTTCCCGGGGTTCTATCACAGCCCCCGGGGGGCCACGGTAATGATTTTTTGTATACATATTCTTGGGGGGCCCTTGAGTACATATACAAAAATTCAACCCCCAGGGACATCATGAGCCGGAGTAATTGAAGTTTGAAAATCACTAATTTTCCCTAAATTCTTATGTACTTACTCTCAGCTCATAGGGTTTGTTTATCTCGGACTGCAATTGCAAGGTTAGAACAGATCTAACAGTTATACCAAAGTTGTCTTAGGAAATGAAATTCAATCAAGACTAAAACATATCCAACAGTTGAAACTAAACATTAAATCGCGGATATCACAAATTTGCCACAGCGACTGCGCATGCGCGCGGACTTCGCTCATTGGGCTTCTGTTTTCAGATTCTATGTTGTTTGTTTATACTTAAGCAGAGAAACAAATTAATAAGTGAGATTAGAATGCTGTCCTCCCCCCCCCCCCCAAGTTTTGCCGATACGAAATTTCCTTCCCCCTGTTTTTCAGTTTTGATATATTTATGGAGGGAAGAAATTTTAAATGTCGGCGCGAAACTGAAGTTAAACCATTACAATATTTTACGTGACAAATTATATGAAACTGTACGCATATGAATACGGCACAGTATATAACTTTTTAATTGAAAGCGAAAAATGGCACTTTTTTTTATCGGTTTACTTATTTTCTAAATCAATGGATTTTTCACAAACAAAACATAATGCATTGAAAATATATGAAACACGTGTGTAGATATCCGTGCTTTGCAGTAATTTGTTAGCTGAAAAAATTTTTGCAATTAATTTAAGCAAGACTTTCAATGAGCTTAGTCTGCGCGCAACATGCGCATTCGCTATGGCAAATTTGGGATATCCGCGATTTGACATCGAGTAAAGTTGTATAGATCTTCTGACACATTCAAATTTAAAATATTTAATAGCTTAGTTTTTTTTTTTTGCTTGGTGATAACATGCGTTATTTCGTTTTTAAATAAACTTTTAAACAAAACTAGGTATTAAACAAGACAAAGACTTCTATGAAGAAAAAGATAAATCACCAAACAATTAAAATTATCCCATAAAACGTAAAATAATGCACAATTTCGGAAAAAATGTAATTAAACAAAAAGTGAAAAACTAGATTAAAATAGCCCTTAAGCTGTAAAATATTTAAAGAAACCTTAATGAAAATGTTGAATAATCTGTCAAATAAAGAAACTGTAATAGAATTTATTGCGAAGTTGTAAAATACTCGAAAACAATATAATTTAAAATATAGTATTTTATTATCCAAGAAGTTTTCTTTGCAACAGAGAGGATACAAGGATTGCAATAAAATTTAAACCGCCCAATTCTCGCAAAATGAACACAGAATCTTAATAGTCAGAAAATAACTTGACGTAAAATTAGGCTAGCCATTATTGTTCCTTAAAAACACAAAACAGTGTTGTTTCAATTGAAAATTTTCTGACTTGAAGTTCTCAATTCTAAAAATACAGACAAAGTACTAATACCAATGCAAAAAGATGTGATATCTCATCAAAAACAACCCTGTTGTAAAAACTTCCCCGCCAAGAAAACCTTTTACTTTTCCGCACAAAAAAGAAAATCTGCATCCTGAACCCAAAAACCTTCAGCCATAAAAAGTTATGTTATCTAGTTTACTCGCCAAGTATCTGCCAAACTATCATCCTCTCTCTTCTCCTCTTTCATCACAGCTACTTCCATTAGAAACTCCTCCCACCTTCAACCCCTCAGAAATATGGATAGATCTTTTAAATTGTTTATCTTGTTTGGCGTTAAGCTTTTTAAAGTGAAGTGGTTGCTTGGTGAGCAAAAAGCTTCTCGCCAAACAAGATAAACAATTTAAAAGATCTATCCATATTTCTGAGGAGTTGAAGGTGGTAGGAGGTTCTAATGGAAGTAACTGTGATGAAAGAGGAGAAGAGGGAGGATGATAGTTTGGCAGATACTTGGCGGGCAAACTAGATATCATAACTTTTTATGACTGAGGGTTTTTGGATTCAGGATGCAGATTTTCTTTTTTGTGCGGAAAAGTTAAAGGTTTTCTTGGCGGGGAAGTTTTTACAACAGGGTTGTTTTTGATGAGATCAATTGTGACACGAGCTCTGTGGCATGTTGCACCGTCTTGTTGTCTATTCATGATAAAATGGCAAACCAAACTGAACACAAAACAAGTGACAGCTATCAAAATAGCACACATATCAACCAGTGTTGCCAACTTAAAGTTCTATACCTCTAAAAAAACACCTTTTATTTGACAAAAATATTTTTATTAATTTCCGTTTTTTACTTATTAAAAAAAAACACACATACACATTTTCAAAATTTTTCTTCCAAACTTTTCATTTTTTATCTATTTTTAGTTGTTTCAGAACTATTAAAATTGTTTTAAAATGTTCCGTGTGGAAGGTTTTGTAAGTATTTATTTTGTGCTCATACTTAAGGGGATCATGCTCCCCGTTTTAGCGGGACAGTTCCCAGTTTCAGATAGCCTGTCCCCAGACACGCAATTCTTAATTTTTTCAAGGGGAGGAAAGAGTGCATACGCAATGTAAATTTTACCAAACGAGCTGATGTGTGCATCACATGACTTTCTTTTACTCCAATTTAATGTCATCTCCCCGTTACTGGCAATTTTAATGTGATTCAATAGTTTACTCTCTAAATATCACCAACAGTAACCAAATTGAGATCAGATTTAAAAAAAAAAATCGCCAAATTTGTCGCCAAGTTGGCGACAAAACTTGGCGACCGAAAGACTGGCGATATATCGCCAAGTGTCTGACAAACTATATCACCACTTGAGTTTACATCGAAATTAACAACGATTTCCCCCCAAAAAGGGGCAAAAGACCCTCTTAGGAACATCCGAATGCAACCAAAAGAGAAGGTGCACAACTAGACCGCACTAGGAGTCTACGTACCAAATTTCAACTTTCTAGGACATACCGTTTTTGAGTTTTGCGAGATACATACACACATACACACATACACACATACGCACATACATACGTACATACGGACGTCAAGAGAAAATTCGCTGTAATTAACTCGGGAATCATTATGGATATTTCGCGTGTCTATACGTTCTTAGGCACTTATCCACGTGTGGTTGAGTCGAAAAAAAAAAAACTCAATATTCATTCGGGGGTGAGTAAAATGTAAATTAAGGTCGATTTTTGAGTGAAAATTTTTTCGCGAATACAATACTTCCTTTTTTGTAAAATTAAGTAAAAACAGCAAAAACCGCACGGACTTATATGTAAGTACCTTAATTTTCCAAAGCCGGGGACACATTTGAGCTCTTGACTGCCCCCTCTTAAATTACGGGTTTTTCCTGTCCGTTGTCCCCGCACATACTTGCGGGACGCTGAAATGTCCCGTTTTATGAAGTAACAAAATGCAATACTGGGATGAATTCAACTGAAAGTCGTTGGGAGGAAATATTTATTAATTACATCATGTGAACTTTTTCATAATTTTTAAAAATATAATAATTTTAGAGCCTTAATCCGCTAGTAAAAGGACATTTTTCTTATGAATAGTTTGGGGATTAGTGAAAAAGCACGCTTGATCAATTCCAGTTCAAAGTGATGTTGTTTATATAAGTAATATGTCAAAATTCTGAGAAGAATGTCTGTGTTATTCAAAACCAGCACCAACAAATACACTTATGTAAGCTTTTGGTTTAGAAAATATTATACTCTTCATTAATTCTTCGTTTTCAAGGGTTTATTTCAGACCTTTTCTGTAGTTTTTAGGAACTGCAATAACGTGCAAGTTTTTTTGAAAATACACATGTCCAAAATGGTTACATTTCCCCCGTTTTGAGGGGAAAAATAAATGCTCACCTAACTCGTACTTAGTTGAGGATAAAACAAGAACAGGCAAGTAAAGTTCACACATGTAGAAATTGTCATTTTGGAAACATAAATTATGACTTGTGTGTGGTCTCGTCAAAAATTTAGATCTTTCGAAAAGAAAATCATTCGATAGAAGCTGATTGGTGAAGCTATATGCTCCGTAGTGCTTTAACATCTGTAGCTTTGGGGAAAAAAAAGATTTCACACTAATAAAAGTTTTCATTGTGCTTTCGGGACATTTCAATGAAATAGATTATCGATAAACTGTCTGTTGTGTTTAGTATGTTGCACAGGTTTTACAATATTTTATAGATAAAAAAATATTACAAGAGCTAAGAAAAAATATCAAAATAGTTGGTTCTTTTAAAGAAATATTTGAGTGACCATATTTTTCCAGAAAGAGGTTGTGACAACGTTAATGATACATCTCTTTCAATCGTGAAGAGTAAAATAGATTAATAAGTAACTGAACTAAGTGAAAACAACTTTCTTTTCAATTTGAAAAACAATTTTTCATTTATGTTACAAGTTTCTTAATTAACTGTAGTTATTAAATAAGGTAATCATGGATACGGCAGTAAAGACGTGGTTGATAAATAAAAATCAAACTACATAAATATTTCGCATGAAAGATACACAAATTTACAATTTCCTGAACTATGCATTAGTTTTTCTTTTTTTACATAAATGAAAATTTAATTAAGTGAATGACTGAATAAGTAATGCTTCAGCGCTCTATCAGCTATCAGAAAGTAATTGCATGAAGTAATACCTGATGAAAATGAGCAGAATAATGTTTCTAAATTCTGTACTCCTCTTTAGACCGCATCTTAAAACTACCAAGGACAAAAGATTCAACTACTCCGGACAAAACTTTCAACTATCCAGGGCAAAACTTTCAACAGCTTGAAACTATTCCCAAATTTCTCACTTGTATGTGGGCTTTTCTTTTACCCGAGAAGGATTTAAATCAGTTGAAGCGATAAAATTTGTCAAGAGCTGTTTTAATGGCATAAAATATGCCATTAGAGTTTAAAATAATTGAATGTGGCAGATACTGTATTATATTTAATTTCTGGTTGAGTTGTGGGTGAAAATATTTTATTTGTTTTTGTATCAATATTTTTTTTAAATTACTCCCGCCAACGTCCTCTCGGACATGAGGCGCCTTCCAGTCCAATACAACAATGATGTAGCAATAGAGCGGAAAAGCTCTTTGAAGATGACATCCTTGAGCACGTCGAGAAGAACGGGGCAATCAAAAAGATGCTCCCCTGTCATTTGCATAGTCCCTTCACATATTGGGCACAGTGGAGAATCGCTCTGTCCGATTTTAAAAAGATGGGCTTATAAGTAGTCGTGACCAGTAATGACACGAAAAGAAGTAACCCCTTGAACTCTAGGGAGGAGGGAAAGTTGCAATCTTGTTTGGTCTTCAAGAAGACACGCCCAAGATTTTCTGCTGGCAATGTCACGGAGAAAGGAAATTCTTTTGAGCCTGATATTGCTTCCAAGATGTCGCTTGGCATTTCGAAGAGGGATCGGGAGACAAGGTGGATTTAATGTTGAAGCCTATTTAGCTAATAAATCAGCTTGCTCGTTGCCATGGATGCCGCAGTGGCTTGGTATCCATTGGAGCACAACGTCTTTACCAGAATCAAGAAGTGAACTTATAATGAGTTTACATTCAAACTCAGTCTCTGTTGGGAAAAGGTTAGTCTGTAATTGACTGTATTGCAGCTTGTGAGAGTCAACAAAAATGACAATTTTTTGGCAAGAGATCTCAGTGGCAGCCCTAAGGACATATAAATTGCAAAAACTTCACCGTCAAAATTATCTGACTAGGCACTAAGAGGTTACTTTAGGCTGAAAGAATTGGAAAAAGCGCCAGCACCAGTCCTACCTGAGGAGGCTGTGGCAGATTCATCGATATATACGTGAAGCCAATCTTGAAATGGACACCTTCCATGAATAGTAGCCAAGGCAGAAGCCCTTAACTCAGCCTGTGAAGAAGAATGTTTACGTAGAGGCTACACCAAGTCTCCACAAAAACAGCAATTGTGCTTTGCTTCCGGCGAAATCCATCCTTGATGCGTTGGTTTAGTCGTGCAATTAGCTCGGTGATGTTATATACCCTTCTAAAGCCAACCTGTCTCTCCGAGACAAGATTACAGCTATCGAGATAAACGATCAACTACCATTCGTTCAGTCAATTTGCTTAAAATACATGTCAAAGAAATTGGTCGAAAATTATGAATGCCTGTTGGGTCTTTCCTTGGTTTTAAAATAGGAACAACGTCTGCTTTTCTCTAGCAGCTTGGAAAACTGCCCCCCCCCCCCCTCTTTTGCTAATAAAAAGTAAAATAGTTTGTTTAGCCTTTATGCCATGTTCCAAAATGAATTCGGGAATGAACCAGGACCGGCCCTCTTGCCCCTAGATAACTTCTGGAGACTTCTCCGAAACTCCAACTCTGTAAAAGGAGAGGAAGAAAGATGTTCCCAATCTTGGTTCACTTGTGGAGTGAAGATTTCTCTTCTCTTAATATGGGATCTTCGGCTGAAATTACTAACACTTCGATAGTGCTTTAAGAAGGCCTTGGCTATGTCTTGATCAAAAGTTAAGATTTCCCCCCCCCCCAACGCTCATCGGCTGTTTGCAAGGTAGGGTTCGTTTACCATTCAAAGCTGCAAAAAATTTAAAAGCCTTCGGACCGTCTTTTCGATAGTCCATATCCTCTTAAAATTTGGTAAAAGAACTGCGTTTTTCCTCTAAAATTTCTCTTTTTAGAGCAGCTTGCTTTTTCCTAAGAGTAATATAATCCTCAAGAATGCCTGAAGAGGCAGCCTTATCTTTAGCAAGGTCTTTTTCTTCCTTGAGGGTCTGTAATTTATCGTTCCAGAAAGGTTTCGCGTTCTTAATATGCCCTCTAGGGATACATAAATTAGCACATTTCAGTATAGCGGTCATAATTCTATTTAGGGCTTTATCATTATTTCTATTCAAATCACGGTCACCCAACATACAATCAGTAAGCTCTGCATATCTTCTCCAATCAGGTTTTTTCAAATTCCAACGGGTAATTCTTGATTCATGGGCCAGCTTTGGGCTTGAAATAATAGAAGAAACAATCTTGTGGCCAGCACTTCCTGGAGCGGGGAGTAAATCATGTGTTATATAGGAAGACAAATTTGGATGAACTAATAATAAGTCTGGATGTGAGGAATAACCTGTATATGAAAGAAAGTTATGCAAAGTCTTGGAGTTCTCAATAAATTCAACTTGCTTTGTATTAATATAGTCCTACAACAAGTTGCCAACAGGGCAATTTTGAGCATATCCCCATCTAGTTGAGTGGGCATTAAAATCCCCCAAAATGATCGAGTATCTATTCCAGTCTTGAATTAGGGAATTCAGATCGGATTTATTCTTTGGGGGGGGGGAGGATTATAAGCAAAAGAAATTCGGAATCCAATGTTCTTTTTCCAAACTCTCAATTCTATTGTTTCCAAAATGTCAGTAGCTGTCATAGTATGTTTAATCAGAGGTTCGGCAATAAGAATGTTCTTGACAAAGACAACAATTCCAGACGCATCTTGTTTCGAATGTTTAAGAGAATACGATGTATAATTCTTTAAAGTGATGGAATTTAGGTGGTCAGCTGACCAGCCCTTCTCAGCTATACCGAATGCATCAGGTTTTTCTTGAAAAATAATCATCTTTAGTTCAGAAAATTTGTCAGTAGTAAGGCCACCGGCATTCCAAAAAAGAACTTTAAAACCGGTCTTATCCTTGCCCTTAAAAGGGCAGTTTTTAAAAGCCTTCGAGGTAGTCTTCATAGGCTTCTCACAGAAGAAATAACTGCAAGGTAATGGCGAAGACTGTAGCAGATTTAGCGTGACCTCCAGGGTGCACCACGTGGAGGCCTGCTACTCTACACCCCAAGTATAAATATAGAGAAAAATATGTAATTATATTTATATTCTCCAAATGTAATTATTTCTGTGTATCAGATATTGCATGAAACAAAGAGAATTTGTGTAGTTTATAACAGCAAAAAATTTCATCGCAATCGTATTTTATGTAATTTTGAAAATGCTTAAATTCAATTAAACTATTTATAAATGCCTTTGGTAGGCTGCACAGTGCACATGCAATAAGTTTAAACCAAGCTGTTTAGTCACAAATTCGTTTATGTAGTAAAAATATACTTATAAATTATTAAGGCACATAACAACTATACAAAACAACGCAAATTAAAAACAAGAAAAACAAACTTTCGTTTTCGAATAGAAGTTCGATAAAGTAGATAATTGATACATGCATCATTAAAGTAAGGGGTTGAATAACTGGTTGTTGCGAAAGAAACACCTTCAAAATTAGCTTATTGTTTCAAGTTTATTTCGATTGCCACTGCTGGCTAGAATTTAAGAAAAATAAATCAATAACTAATGAGGAATAAATGAATATTTCTCTAGTATTAATCCATTTGAAGCGTATAGCTGCAAAAATAGGTATCTAAAAAAAAAAACTTTTCCTGCTTTGTTTATACCATTTTGAAACTCTCTGACTGTCTCAGGTTGTTGACCTACCCAAGTATTGCATTGGAAAAAAAAAAAAAAGAACGCGTTTACGAACAGATTGGAACTGGGCGGTCATTCCAAGCTCGTCAGCTTGCGAGATCGAGATTCTCGCTCACGTGATCGGTTGTGACGTAGAAGTATCGCAAAGTAGTATTCTAATCTACTCGAACCTAGCCGTCAGCTAAGTTCGAGTAATTAGAATACTACTTTGCGACATTTCTACGTCACAACCAATCACGTGAGCCAGAATCTCGATCTCGCAAGTTGACGAGATTGGAATGACCGCCCTGGAGATGTACCTACTTTTGCAACTGCGCGCTTCATTTTATCAATCCTAAGTATTGTGTACAAGAGTACTAATAACTCCAATTGACCCTTTTAAGCAAGGATACTAATTTATTTCGAATGGATTTAATAATTATTATTTTTATTTTGGAAAAAGAATATTTTCATCTTTATAATCACATATATTGTACAATAAAACTATTTAAATATTAGGGGTAGCAAGTTAAAATGGAGCAAATTTGACTCAAAGTTTTTATTTGAATAACTGTATTTAAAACGTAACTGGAGCCAAATCGGTTCGGAAAAAACGCAATTTACTGAATTCCTCTTATTTCAAATGTTATATGCATACACGTAGCTGCAATGTTGGATAAAAGAAAAGAAAAAAAAAAGGGAAAGGAAAGAAAGCAGTCCTTCCCAAAGTTACGGTTTACATAAGCCGAGAATTTTTTTCGTCATAAGCAACTTTTTTTTTACCTTCATTCAAAGGCACTTATCCCGATCCTCGTACGCCTCAGATTAATCGTTTTTCGATTTAGTCACGTGACGAATTTGATATCGGATTGGTGAATAGGATCCAATTTTGTCCGCGTGACAGGTCGAAGACCATAGGGAAGGAAATTCGACCGGTACCCGAACCATTCTGATCACCTTTAGCAACCAAATTTGCAAGTTCTCTTTGGAATATTAAAGTACATATTAAAAAAAAAACATTTAAACGAAATTGATTACTAAACCGGTGAATTCCATGCCATAAAACTGAAAATGTTTGTTGCATTAATAGACAGATAGACATCTAAGCACTGTTTCTATCGTAAAACGAAATATGTTATTCACTTTTGCGTACATTAGAAGTTTAAAAAAAGAATGTTAATGCTTTAAACATGAAAAATGTTAACCATTTTTGCTGAAAATGTTTTTTTTTTTTAAATATGCTTGGCATTCCAGCAATGCATTCTTCGTGTCAATTATGCGCTAAAACGGCCTTGATACTCCTTTAAATTCCACCAACAAAAGTTACATCAATCTATCTATCGTTTTTTAAAAGTTAAATATTTTATTATATCTATCATTGTTTGTTTATGCAAGTATAGCCTGTCTTTTGAAGCTTTCATAACTTATTCATTAAGAGCATTTGTTTGATAAAAAATGAAACTAGCTATATTTTCTCAAGAACTAGTTTTTTTTTGTAACTCATACGCGTTTTTACCTTATACTCTATTTTTCTATTTCAAATATGGTTAAAACCTGACCTAAATATGTTAAAAAGCAAGAAGTGAAATAATGCTTAATTTAGTTATTTGTTGAGTTACTTTATGAAAATATATCAAAATTAAATTTTTCTTCCCGACAAAACATTATTGTTCAGCGTAAGTTTTTGTGTCAAGAAGTTATTAGTTAGAAAATAAGATGTATCGACATTTTAGTCTAGTTTCTTTAAATTAGAACATTCGTATTACATCATGTTTGAATCGAAGCCAAGTTCGAGTGGAATTTGCTTGAATCTATGCCAAAGGAACATTAACCGATTACTTGATAACAAATTATTATGTTTGCCTCTGAAACTGAGAATCATATCTTATTCAAAAAAATAAAATTGCTGTAAAACTTTTCAAAAAAAAAAAGAATCAATTGTTGAAAAAACTATTTTGACTTTAAGACATTAGGGCTTTAAACATATATCCCAGTAAATTTAGGATTTTTTGCACCACAAATTTATAATTAAGAAATATTTTCAGAATTAGTTCCTCATAGCATGGAGAGTAAATCCTAAAAAGTACCCTAAGTTCCCATGTGAGCTTCCATCTAAAATGGCAGATCAAAGATGCTCAACTAGTACTTTTTGTTTTCCTTACAAGTCGGTCAAAAATGAAGATTTTTCAGTTCTAAAAGAACTTGTATACTCTAAAAGTAATACTGTTTCGATATATACCCTAAAATAACCAATAAAAAAGCTTAACAATTGTTTTCATACCAAAAGCTAAAATTTCTATTTTCTATGTAATAAGCAGCAGAACAAATAAGCTTCTAAAATAAAGAATTTTTTATGGTATTCTCTTTAAAATATCAACTGCAAAATGATATATAAATTCCATTTATTGAATAACCAAGTAGCTTTTATTTTATTTCTGAAATAAATCTTGCTATTTCTAGCTAGGGAATGAGAATATGATAAGGGAAAAAAGTGACCTTTAAAGAATTTTTTTTTAAAAATGCAGAATATCATTCATTTAGTACTTTACAAACTGGTATATAATATCTTATAGAAAAACCTGTAAAATATATAAAGAGAAGATAGTAATGTCAGTAAAAATCTAGAAAAAAAAGCATCATCATTCAACTTCGTCATCATCCTCATCTTCGAAACTGTACACAGACACTAAATTTTCACATGTTTCACCAAAACAATGCATGCAAAACTTGGAGCATTAAATATCTGCGTTTTCATTGGCTTCTGAGATCACAGTCTCACATAATAACGGTTCTTTTGTAGTCGCAAAACATTAAGGAAAGAAGAAGGGGACGAACGAAAGAACGGGCAGTGACGAAAGCATTGTGCACAGTCCACCTTCTTTTATAACACATCCCCATTCAATTGGATTCATATTTTCCTTCAGCCACTGTTGTATTTGAGGATGAACACAAAGTTAATACTGTGAAGCAGCTGCACTTGTGGGTGAAAGAGTTGTCAAGCTTGAAATTTCGAAGAACGAGTTTTGGTTACTTAATTATTACGCGGTTGTATCCCGTCGGGTGTCTAGAGAATTAAGTTTTCTCCAACCAAAAAGATGTTTCAGGAACGCTTCTGCAGTTTGAGTGACCTTTTCTGGATCAAGCTGGAACTATTCAACTGTGAGATCAGAGAAAGCAATTTGAGGTCTCCCTGAAGTAACTTGAAAGCTCCAGATTTCCTCTTTATGAATATTGCTGACGTGGAGTTACCAGTTACATCCTGTGGCTGCGTGGAGAAAAAGAAGAGGATCCTTCAAGAGACCCAAGGTTTCTTGTATTTTCAATACAGTGTAATATTCTCCTTTGTATTAAATTTGTTTGGGGGTAAAAAATACAGTGATGTTCCAGACATACCTCTTTCACTTAGAATCGAGAGCAGATCTGTATCAGTATCTGTATCAGTACCTCTTACTGCGATTGGTCTGGAGCTGTTCTGGCACGTTTTTATTGCACCTGAGCAAATTAATACATTGGCTTCCTTATCCACTTGTACAACAGTCATTCCTCCTAATCGGAATTATTCCATCATAATTTGAATTAATCTTGATTTGTTCTCAGAATTCCGCAAAAAGTAAGTCTATATAGTCGTTCCCACCAGATTTTCCTCAAAAAGCAGCAGTCTCAGACTTTTGCAAATTGCAACCTCACCCTTCTTTGTTTCTTCCCATTGTTGCTCGGTAATGCACCAGTGTATCCATTAAAAACCACTGCTTTACATTAAAAAAAGTTTCTTCTGAAGACACATGAAATATTTGAGTCATATGTCTTTTTATTATATGCCTGACTTGTCCCATCCCATGCCAATGTGTGCATAAGAAATCCTTCGTCTTTGATGGACGAATTGATTGGTGGTGCCTTAACACAAGGCTCTACTGATTTAATGATGGCTGCCCCGCTTTTTTTTTATCCATTCTCAGAGAAACACAATCAAAAAAGCGGGGGTAGTTGAGGTGCTAATTCATATTTCAGATGATTTCGTAAATTATCGTTTGATTTGAAAACAGCAACATCCTGATGAAAAACCGTGGAAGATTGAACAGAACACTCATTTCTTAATAATAACTCCTCTTCTCTTCTGATGTTTAACTTCCCTAAAAGAACTTCCTAAAGTTGAAAGCAGTAATTTTTCACCGACATTTTTTTTTCATTGTCACATAATTATATGGAAAAATAATTAAAAAAATCATTCTTAAGTAACTATTTGCTACCTAAAATGCACAAAAATACCATTTTGAGATAACAATTATCTTTCGAAAAAAAAAAAAAGTTTTGAACGATTTTTGACGAATTTCTATCGTTACTGTGAGTATTTTTTTTTTTTTTTAATTCTCACTTAATATTACAAAAGGAATTTGGAGCCACATTACAATTTATGGTAGTTTCAAAGAGCTAAACAGATCAGCATTGAATTTTCACATCGAAAACTTTGCATTTCAGACAAAAAACACTATTTGCAGAGCATGTATGTTTATAGCTTTTTATGGGGAAATGTCGGTAAAACACAAGCACCAATTTAAACAAACATAGCATTTTTTGAAACTGAAAAAAAAAAAAAAAACAATAATTGACTAATATATGAGGGAGAATATTTTTTTAAAAACACTCCGAAAAATTATAAAAAATATTTATTGAAGTTGCTTATGTGTTCAGCTGCATATTACATAGAACACAGAAATTTCTGTTTTTGGTGTCAAAACAAATGTTAGAAATTTTTTATTGGTTATTTTAGGTTATGGGATCGAAACAATATTACTTCTAGAGCCTACAATTTTTTTCAGATCTGAAAAATTTTCATTTTTGACCGAGTTATAAGGAAAACAAAAAGTACTAGGCAGCCATCTTTGATCCGCCATTTTGGATAGAAGCTCACATGGGAACTTAGGGGACTTTTCAGGATTTGTTCCACACATGTTCAGGAACAAATCCTGAAAAATTCATCTAATTATAAATTTGTGGTGCATCGACCTTATTTTCGGCCGAAATTTACTGGACTAATATTTCCGCATTATGAAACGCACGTTTCAATCTCATTCTGTTGCATCCCAAATTTACTAACAGTAAAGTGTGAACGTCTTAAACAAATCTCAAAACATTAAGCAACATTTGTTCTTAGCTATTTTCTGGTAAAAAATTTACTCAATTGAGTAAATTTTTTAGTTCAAGCGAATTTTAAAAAGCATGGTCACGCTATTACCAGATGGTTCCATATTACCTTAAATTTACAATTTTTGTATTAAATATTTTTTTTTATTGAGAGCAAAAAAAAAAAAAAAAAGAAACTTTCTATTGCAAGTGACAATTCATAACAGATTGTTACAGTATGTACTCATGGTGATTTGGAAATTTTATCGCAAAACGAGTTAAGTTATTTATAGGGATTAGGCAGTGAGAAGCAAAGGGATGTAAGTAGACATTTTCAAGTTTTGAGTAAAACGCGTTCAAAAATAACTTCCTAGGTAGGCTTTCATTGAAAAGTTTTTCAAACCATGCTGCATAACAGAACCTATGAGGATTACTAGTACTTATCTCTTGCCCCAAGATGGTGGAAAAGTTCACTTACCATTTGTTCTGGTTATCTCCCAATTTTTAATTTTGCCATTTACATCCCTTTGCTTCTCACTGCCTCAAATGTAAATGATATTTCATATTACCCTCCTCTCATCTATATGCATGCAATATATAAATATATAGGTATCTCATGTGTTAACCTTTGAACAAACAGTAGTAATTGTTCACATGATTTATTTATCCTTTCAGGAGAGGAATTTCTATCAATTGCCAAGGAAATTTGAAAATATTTCCATTCGATAATCCAAAATGTCCGTTTGCAATTGAAAGTGGTAAGAGAAGTCTTTCCTTGTTCAATATTATTTCAAACTGCACAGTATATTTACAACAGATCTTACATGATTAAACTTCCGCATTTCAGCGTAAAAGGTTTAATGTTTGAAGCTTTGCTTTCATGTAATTCAAGAAATTGAACACCTTTGGGAAAAGAAAATCTTTATCATTCGCATTGAGATTTTAGGGGAGAGATTCAAAGATATATATATATATATATATATATATATATATATATATATATATATATATATATATATATATATATATATATAGTCAATAATTGTTGTCCTTGCAGTTTGAATATGTATAAATATTATTGGATTTAGTTTTTTTTTTTTCTAATTTTTGTTACATGAAAAAATATAATGTTCAATAATTAGAAGCAGGGATGAACCGTTAAATAGGGAAAATAGATTATTATGTGTGGTTCGTAATATGAACGTGTCTGGACAAAAGGTGTCGGAGGGTTTTCTTGCGGATCAGAGCGAAGTGATTTAGTCAAATATAAATATGTAACAAAGATTTGTAAATTATATGAAGAAACAATTTTCAACTTTCTGTATTCAGATGTTCTCATTTGCAATCCAAACATGAACAGGGATAATAATGTGTTAGAATTATCTCAGGCACTAAGCAGTTTATTGAGATATCTAAAAACTTTTCCTAGGACGTAAGTCAAGTAAAATCCATGATTTGCAAGAAAATTTTCATTTGATGGTCCTGCGTTGTTTTTTCTTTTTACCCGACTGCGCGTGCGCGACGCAAAGGAGGGTAATGTGTTTATCAGTCTATGTATTTATGTATGTCCGTTTCTATGTGGCGTTCTACAGGCTAAACGCCTTGGCCAATTTTGGTAATTCTTACGTCAATCGATTTTTCTTAACCTTGGGAGTGTCACTAAACACATGACAGTAATCGAAAGTACCATTTAAAAAACCAGTTGCCATTTTGTCAGTTTGGGATCGGCCTACGCTGGGTGTCGCACACTGTTTCGCACGCTACCTGCATGCGACAAATGCAGGTAGTTTTCGCTGCCTGAATTTTTACCCGACTGCGCGTGCGCGACGCAAAGGAGAGTATTGTGTTTATAAGTCTATGTATGTCTGTTCCTATGTGGCGTTCTGCAGGCTGAACGCCTTGAACAATTTTGGTAATTCTTACGTCAATTGATTTGTCTTAACCTTGGGAGGGTCACTAAACACATGACAGTAATCAAAATTCATCATATCAACAACCATTTGCCATATTTTGTCAGTTTGGGATCGGCGCACGTTGAGTGTTGCACACTGTGTCCTACGCTACCTGCGTGCGACAAATGCAGGTAGTTTTCGCTGCCTGAAATTTTTTTGTTTACTAAGTCTACTAATTGGGGTGTCATTGGCCTAGTGATCTAAGCGATTGCTTCTCCCACTTGAGGCGGTGGGTCAAGACACCCTCGCTCCGGCTGATGTAAATTCTTTCGTGTGTTCTTTATATGTATTCTGTACTGTAATAAAAATATATAATTATGCGTAACGAAGGCAAGACACTTAGATTGTAGTTCTCATCAAAATAAACCCGTGCAACAAGCACCAAAATAAAGAGAGTCTACTAATTCAATTTTCATCTGTAACATGTTGCATTTGTTTTTACCTTGATTTAAGGGACAAAGTTTCGTGACGTGTACTTTCTTGAGAGTCTTTTTTAGTTTTGCGAGAAAGATTTGATTGACGACGTTTCCGATTTCGCGTCATCATGAGTTATAGAGACTGTTTATATAGCTGTGCTGTGGTTGACTTAAGTTCGCGCATTTTTGCCGAAGGTCAAGCACATGTAGCTTTAAGCCGAGTTAGGTCCCTAGAGGGACTAATTATCAGTAGTTTAGACCACCGCAAGTTACTTAATAAACCTCACGATAGAAACAAACTATCCCGATGAAATGACAAGGTTGCGAAATTTATCGTCCTATATTCATAGTAACTAAGTCAATGAAAATTAACTAAAAAGTGTAAAATAAAAAATTATTAAATAAAAACAAAAAACCCGACTGCGTAAAAACCAAAAAAACTAAAAAGAAAAATGTATAAGCGCAGTAGTTTAGAATATTATTAAGTACTACTGAATAACTACACCGTTGAAATAGTTTTATATAACCGTACACAGATAATATGAATCATAAATTCAAAAGCAGAATAGAAGGATTAAAAGTCGGGACCCATTCAAATTTTACAGAGTTCTTTGAATCAGAAAGGAATGGGCCTCGACTGTTAACCCTTCTATTCTGCTTTTGAATTTATGATTTGTATTATCTGTGTACGGTTATAAAACTATTTCAACGGTGTAGTTATTCAGTAGTACTTAATAATATTCTAAACTACTGCGCTTATACATTTTGTTTTTAGTTTTTTTGGTTTTTACGCAGTCGGGTTTTTTGTTTTTATTTAATAATTTTTATTAATTTATCTGAAACATATTGGAAATTTATTTGATGCCTCTAACAGTACTTGAGACCAAATTTGGATTGACCAATCAAACTTAGGGAAAATTTGTTCAAGGTTTTTTTAGCAAAATGCGTATTTTAGGTCAAATATAAAATGCGCTCTTAAATGTATCATGTTAAAATGAAAAGTAAGTATATGAACTTGATTAATACGAAATGTCAAAAATTCACAAATTTGTTTTTATTAGACATTAGTCGTAACAACAGTGAATAAGTAAAATTGAGAAAAAAAAAATAAAGAAATTCATGTCTATACTAAAAAAGAATTTCTACGAGTTTATTATTGCTATACACACAATGTAATCTAATTACACTGAGGAATATATAACTTACTTTTTAAAACTTAACGCTTTTGGGAGAAAATGCCTTTATATTTAGTTGATTTTAGGGCTTTTAAATATTACCATTAGCATATCTTGGTGGAAAACGCTAAGTGCCATTTGCACCTCAAAAACTTTCGACCGCATCTCATAAAATTGTATTAAAGTGGTACTCCGCAAATAAAATTAATAGTTTTATCTCTACGCTAATCGAAATTTTTGCTCTCCTTTGCTGAAACTATCATCGTAAGACTCGAACTATGCGCGAGATTTTAAGCGTATTTTAATGGCACAACCGAACTTTCTTAACAAAATGTTGGTTTTAGCTGTGATTTCGCTTTAACCGTGATCGGATTAGAGAGTTCAACTGTAATTCGGAACGCATGTTAAACCTATGCTAAAATTTTGAACAACACTGCCTAGCAGCAAAACTAATAGCTGCCGTGAGAATAAATATTCTAAAAATAAATTTGGCATCAGCTAAAAATGAGATTTCCTTTATTTTTCTTTTCCCTTTTATCTTAAAGATATAATTTTCTGCTGGTTAATGGAAATAGCGTAAAAACCGAGCGAGGCTTTTCAGTAATAATCAGCGGTAATGAGAAAGGTATTTAAAGCACACTTGGGGCGTTGTCTCTTAAAAATCGATCAATGCAATCAGCATTTTGTAACTGCTGAAATAGGGGGAAAACTAGGGCAGGTTTAATGGTCATCACCAGTGAAACTTTTTTTTTCAGAATAAAGTATTAGATAAGTTTACAGAGAAAATTCATTAGATGTCACGACTTGCTTTAATTTTTGCAAAGAAAGTTTCTTTTGGGTGTATGAGTTTTGAGTGTATTAAAGCATTGAGAGTGCAGTAGATATTGCAGATGAGCTAGGAAGTCATTGGGTGTGATTCATCGTACTGAGAGCTGTAATGCAATGAGTTTGATAAACCAAACATTATTTCGTACTTAAAAAAAAATTTGTAAAACCAAGTTTTAATTCTAACCTTTCGGCTTTAATATTTTGTATTTCATCTCTGTTTTTACTAGCTAAGGCGGAATCTGTTGATATTGTTCGAGTTGATTTGAATTTAAAAAGTCAGTTTGTTAAAAATAAATAAATAAATAAATAAAATGTACATGATATTTAAGGCAATAAAGCATTAATTTATGTATTCAAGTATAGATAATTCGTATTTTCTTTTGTTCAGGATATTGTTATACTTATTTGCAACTCATAATAAGTATAACAACATCCTTATGCCTATTATAATAGACACACGGAATTTCAACACACCAACGTGGTATGGTTCATTCCATACTTCATGTTGCACCAGGTTCACACATTAAGTGGTAAACTCCGAGCTGGGCAAGCGCCCAGTGCAGAAACTTCCGGGCGAAATAAACCACGTCAGCAGATCACTGTCGGCCTCCAAGCCCGCCATACGGGGCCCCGCTTCGCGGACTCCTCGTGTGATACAACCTAAGGCTTCACGCTAAAAGTGAGGTAAGGTGGAGAAAACTATAAAACAAACAACATGTTTTACTACTATAAATAATTTTATGGCGTATCTAATTCGTTTCCTTTTGACTAAAAACAAACAAACAGTAAACAATGACAGAAAAAGTTGCCCGCATGGTGTTTCTTAATTTCAAAAATCCCAGGTATTATACATGGTAAAAAATTTTGTCTTAAAATCTTAATTGTGTCAAAAAGTTTTGTAACAGCCATTCATAGTTTCATGATACTCGTTTAGTTATGAAGAACTTATTTTCTAAAATCAAAGTTACTTTTGAATTTTGACCAGAAAAAAAAAAAAAAAAGCTGTTTACAATATATTTCAGCTTAGAGTTTTTTTCAATAAAAAAATTGTTTAATTTATACTATTCATTTATATTATTCATCAATTATATTTATTTTAATCAATAGTATACAATCTTCTTTTTGAACTTGAGTTGTTTTCATTGAATGTCTCATTAAAGCGATGAGTTATTCATTGGCAATTCATTTGTTTTACAGTGGCTTTAGAGGAAGATGAAATGCAATTAGTTTGGTCGACTGTCGAGTCTCCCTTGAGAACCGCCACATCACTACAGTCATTCAATGCATACCTAATTTATTCAGAAATCGGTGAATGTGGAGAAATGTTTACTTGGAGAGGTAAAGAGATAAATTACGCAATTCATCTTTTTGTTAGATTCATAGACCAAACTTTTAAATCAAACGTATGCACAGGAAAAATAATACATCAAACATTTTCATACAGACACAGATTTTCTATGGAAAAATACTAGAAACAGTGTTTCGGGCTCTTTTTGTTCTTTTAAGAAAGTTAAATTTAGTTTAGTCCATTTTCTGGCTTATAAAATGAATTCTCAATTTTGATATTGAATGAATCAAACTCTTTCAAGAATATCTTTATTTTCCTTTCAAGAAGCTCTTTTTTCTTTTCATTAAGAAAAAAAATATTTTTAATTTCTATTGCTGTATTGCTCCTGAAATCTGTAGCTTAAAAAAATATGAAATAATATTTGTCACGTAAATAAAACTTGTCTGTTAAATATGCGAATCAATAACATCTTCCGCGAGGTACCAGTACTCGTTTCAGCGAAAAATTTTTGAAAATAACAAACTGTTTTGCTTAGTGCCAGAAATTTCATTTCAGTTTCAAAGCTTTTTTTTAAATTTATAGAACCTATTTTCGTAAAAAAAATAAAAAATTAGGATAAATGCAACTCAATGGTCTATATATGCATGTAATCAACTAACCATATTGTCGTCTACGTTTGTCAAATTACTGTTGGCAAGGTAAGCCATTTTTTGTACAGTTTTAACGTTTATGCGATCATTTTACACGAACTTTTCTTTGGTTTTGAAAGTTCGTAGCCTTGTCTGAATATCATCCGTACATTTTCACACTTTTTTTTTGTCATGAAGTGAGTGACCGATTTACTGTACTAAAATAAACTACATAGGCACTCAAAGGCCAACACGGTAAAGTAGATTTTTGAATATTTTTTCTGATTAAAAAAAAATGGAATACAATTTTTTGTTCTTAGTTATAGAAGCGTTCTTACTGCCTTCTTTTCTGAAAGTAAGATATATTTTTTATTGGATTTTATGAGTATGTTGTGCAGTGCTGCATTAAATAGCATGATTTTCCCATTTGTTTTCCTTGACTGACATTGGCTTTTGATATTGGATTTTGTTGGAAGAAAACCTTTTCTGATGAGAAAAAATGATAAAACTACTACTATTACGATTAGAACAAAATGACAATATTCTCACCTCCCAATAAAGAAAGAATTTAAAATACGCATTACAATTAGAACAAAACAGAAGTTCCCATTACTCCAAAGAGAAAAAGAATTCAATTAAACTTATTAAAAAATTTTGCAATTCATTGACTTTTATGGCTCAACTTTTTTATTAAATTTAACGCTTTTCATAAAGACTTTGTTTTCATTTTTACTTGAAGGAGAATAAGCTTTAAGTTCTGAATGTATGGAGAAAAAAAAAACTTGACTTAGTAAAAATAACTCCACTTAAAGCCGAATTTAGTGAACAGCGTTTGGTTATTATTCAAACGTCGGAGGATAAAACTTTAAACTGACGCCGAAATTAAGGAGGAAAATCTTAGAGGACCAGTGATTTGTGTCTTAGCTTCGAAAGAAGGGTTCTTCTAGGAGGCTATTCTTCTTGGCAAACATTCAGCTCCTTGAGAAAGCTCTATAAGCATTTGAATTTCCCCACAAAATTGGCCTCTTTGTTGCTCCTAGCATTTTAGGAAATAATTTTTACAAACATTAGTGCCCTAAAATTATAAAATTGAAATAGAGTTCTTCAGATTCGTCAGTTTGTAGTAGTATATAAAAGCTATAGCTATTAGAACTAGTCTACAGAGCAGGTCAAGGAAAAAAAAATCTTTACGCACGTGGCAAGAATTCAAAAATAAATAAATAAATAAACTTTACTTAACTGATTCTAATTACCATTGAATAAAAATGATTTTCATTAAAGTCTTATAACTCATTATTTAACTTTGTATTTCATACATTCGCTTTGGCTTTTCAGAATTAAAAAAAATTCCTTGTGGCTCAGTCTCAAAGATTATAAAGGAGGCTTTTTTTAAAATTATATTTAATTTTAAATGAATTGAAAAGAAATACAAAATGCAAGTAATTTTTTGAAAATAAAAAGTCTTGACAGAAGAAATTAATTATATTCTATTCTGTGCGAGTTGTAGCTAACATGTCTTAACAAAACTGTATGTCATATGCATTTATTAGATGAAATTAGAGACGAATAAATCCTTCAAAGTGCAATTATATTTTTCAAATATGCACAAAAATATAAAAACTAGAAGAAAAAAAGTAAACAGGCTGTCAATTCAACAAAACTTGTTCTTATGTGTTAAGTCATTCTTAATTTCAAAAGACTACAAAAAGGTTTTCAAATTATCATTTTTGAGAAGAGTTTAACCAAACTTTTTTTATTTCAGGTAACTACAGCTGCTTGCATATCTTACTTGTGTTTACACGGGACAAAAACTTCTACTTCAGTACAGTGTTTGTGCCTGGAATTATTCTTGTTGCAAGTGCATTCATAAGCTTTTGGTTGGACAAAGGAGTTGTTCCTGCAAGAGTCATGATTGGTGTAACCACGATGCTCAGCTTTTGCACAACAACCAATAATTTCCGATCTTCTTTACCAGTTGTTTCCAATTTGACTGCCATGAATTTGTGGGATGGTGTTTGCATGTTTTTTATTTACAGTTCTCTTCTTGAATTTGTGATAGTTAATTATTTATACAGAAAACCTTTGTACGAAACCCAAGATTCCACGCCATTTTTATGCTCTAGATGTAAAAAGGTAAATATTCAAATCTTTGACTTATTTGGTTTCTGCAATTAAATTGCGCGATGTACTTATGTACGGCTTTTTTTTCACAAACGACGTGTAGTCCAGTTCGAGACCTGTCATAAAATTCCTGGCGCACCATTTAGCTCAATTAAATCTATGTAATTGAGGGGCTTAATTTAGCAGATATTAACTGAAAATCACAAAAATACTCCTTTTTTTTGGAATTTTTTATTTTGCTATAGAATTGGAGGCACTGCTTAAGCTAAACAGCGTATAAATAGAAAGCGCGGAAAGTGAAACCAATGAAGATTAAACTACTGAGAAAAAAAATCTCATCCACCTGCTGGTAAGAAAATATCGGTCATTTTTTTCCCCATTTCAAAACTCTTGTCTTTAAACTTGATTTTACTCCTTTTCTGTTGAAATTTGGTGAGTTATTGTTATTTCATGCTGATGGTTGATAAAGGCCCTTTGTTTATTTTGCCTTTGCTAACTTAAGTGCATTTTCTATTGAACTAGCCCATGGCAAGGCAATATTTTTATTCAATAGTTGCTGACCCTATGGTGGTGCTCATGCTAAGAGAAAAAGAAATCCTTTCAGCTCGTGAAAATGTTTCCCCCCCTTCCTCGAAGTAAAAATGAACATTTTAGGAAACTAAAATACACATAGGTAATTTAACCTAAGCTCCAACCATGTAATAATAAAACTTCCCGATTAGTGATAGACATCCTCCGAGAACTGTCCCTTTAGCCTTTTCTTAAGAGAAAAAAATGATTAAATTACTACTATTACGATTAGAACAAAATGACAATATCCTCACCTCCAAATAAAGAAAGAATTTAAAATACGCATTACAATTAGAACAAAACAAAAATCCCCATTACTCCAAAGAAAAAAGAATTCAGTGAAACTCCGCATTACAATTAGGACAAAATGAAAATTCCCCTCCTTCGAAGAAATGGAGATAAATGAAAACAAGCTTTAAAATAAAAACAAAATGAAAAGACGACTCACCTCTGAAGGAAAAATAATTTAATTAACAAACCCGCTACGAGGATACAATCAAAACAAAATACAAATTCCGCTCCTCCCTCTCCACTGAAGGGAGAAAAAACTCAATTTTGAAACGTAAAAAAATGGGGAAAATCGTTACCGTAAGCATAATGGTCTCTAATAGCAAACACTACAATCAGAGTAAATTAAAAACTCCCTTCCCTACCCCTAAAACATAAAGGAACTATTACTGTAATTAAAATGCGCGCACATAATTTAACCTCAGATACAAACGTGTGATCCATGTTGCAATAAAAACTCTCTATTAAAATAACGACAGCTATTCCCCAAATCTCCCATTGCAATTAGAGCAGAATTAGAAATCTCCCACTCTCCGGAAGAAAAAAAAAATCACATCCCTATTTCAATAGCGATCAGTCAAAATAATATGAAAATATTCCGGCCAAAGACTAGCATGGCTAAATTATTAAAATTAACTAATAGTTTAAAATAAAGAAAATATGCAAAAATATTTAAAAAAAAATAACCTGCCGGCATTTTACTAGGAAAATACTTGAATTTTACGCATTAATAACACCTCGTGCGGGCGAAAAAAAAAAAAAAAAATGAGATGTGTATTCAACAAAACTAAAGTTGCACTAATCTAAAAATGCTGATGACTCTAGTTATAGTTAATATATAGTGTTTGAATTTTGACACGAGGTGAAAACTTTATCCGGAGCAATTTTTTACAAGCTTTTGAATGATACCAAATTCGAAAGGTTGTGGTGATTCCTTTGGATAGAAAGATAATTTGTACGCCATTTCTTCGTTTAAAACTTAAATAAAAAAGAACAAAGCCAAATTTCAGAAAAAAGACCCCAAAGCTCCATAATTTTGTGCCGAATTTCATAAAAATCAACCGAACGATTTTGGCCTTAGGCAAGTCGCAGACAAATAGACAGACATACATAAATCCAGACAAAATTACTGATCTATTAATAGTAAATATTGTTGTGTTTAAAGAGAAGTAAACTATTTCGTACGTTTATATAAATTTTAACTTTACTGACTATTTTTTTCAGCTTAGTAGATCACAAGTGGGTGATGAAGCAAGTAATGAACTCAGACAGAAAGAAAAGGATGATGAAGCGGGTGAGAAATCCACAGAAAAGTCAAGATTTGCTTGGATACGAGTCTCCGCTGCAGACAGGATGACAAAAATGACATCTAAAGAACTTTCCTTTAAAATAGAAAGTTTAGCTAAAATACTTTTCCCCAGTAGTTTTTCCATTTTTGTGCTGGTATATTTCATTGTTTTTGCAGCAATTTTACCTCAAGGACACGACAACTGGGCTATACAGTACGTCGATCAAGTTTCAAAAGTAGAAAAACTGCCTTAAAAGCTCACTCACTCATTTTTGATATTTAGAGGTTTTGTGAGTAAATAAAACTTTTAATTTTTTTTAATGACAAGAGAGAACTATCAAGTGGTGCTTTATAAAGTGATGCTTTTTATTTTTGTGCAATTCCTCATTAGCGGTAGAAAAGGCAGACTTCAAAATATTTATTAAACTACCAACGTATTACAACTACAAAAAAAATCTCGATTATCTCTACTACTGTTATGGTTATGACTAAACAAACTCCAGCAATGAAACAATTTGAAAACAAATGAACAACATCGTTAAATCTTCACTTATCGTAGCTTTGCTTCCATTTTTCTGTAGAGTTAGTTGTTTCAGAATGTCATTAGTTCTACAATTAATAAATAAAATATGATAATAAACAAGCATCATACAAATATTTCCCGAAAATAAAGAAAGGAACATGTACTTCAGTCGTAGGAAAAGATTCCTTGAGAAAAGGGTTTAGTCCATGTTCTTCAGTTTGTCAAATATTCATTCGTACACAAGCTAATTTCATCTGCTTTAAGCACTAAAAAAGCATTATAGTAGAGGGGCTATGGTAGAAAATATAGCCGGAAACTGCATTTTGTGATAAAATCATGAAACTTGGCATGCATGTAGACAATGTACTAACAAACATTTTTAGGAGGGGAGGCATTTCAAAATCCCCCCCCCCAAAATCCCCCTGGCAGCCATTTTTGGTCAAAAATCCAAAACTACTTTTCTTTTTTCTTTTTTGAAAAATACCCACTGTATCTTCTTTTGGGAGTTCGATTATGCTTACTAAAGCGTAAAAAGTCATCAAAATATCTCTAAACCTCCTAATTTTAAAATTAATTTTAAATTATTTTTTAAATTATTTTTTTTATTTAAACAAAACTTTAACTAATCAAAGTCTTCAACATTTCTTGAGGGGTCGTTTGAGAAATGTTTTTTTTATGCATTTTAAAGCACTGTGTTAAGGAAAATCAATCCATTTACAGTCGAGCCCAATAATACGAACCCCAGAAATCCGAAACATCTGAAAATCCGAACCTACGTTTTAAAGTTTACTATTAAAAATTGATTACAAAACTAATAATAAGACTAGAAATTAAAAATCGTAGACAAAGCTAGTGATTTTTCAAAACTTGAAACAAAGATTTGAATTCTTGTTTAAAAATAAATACAAAACTAAATCAATTTTCATTATCGGTGAAAAAAAAAAAAAAAAAAAAAAACTTCAAACACTTGAAAATGAAGTACGCAATTTTTTGGAAGTTTCACTCACATTCTGCAGTTTTATCAGTCATGTGTGCCACTTGAAATAAGGGGGAGGGGGCACGGACGTTGTGTTTACAGAACTCCAATCTTTATTATTGTTAAACGCTTTCAAACAAGTTTCAAGTTTTTTCTCATTAGACGATTTGAGGCATTTGTTCTATTAACGATGTAATTATTATTATTTATTACTAATTGTAATTATTTAAACGATGTAAGAGGAAGACATATTTAATTACTACAATAAGAAGTTTAGTGCTATGTTAATAAAGCTAGCAATATTTTTACTATTAATAAAATTGTTATTTATTGAAATATAATTCGCTGTTACAAAAACTACATCTAAAATGCAATACAATTCTGATTAAGTGATGCCTACAACGATTATATAGAAGACAAATTAAAACGTATGAATTTACATATAATTTTACTCATAACATTTCTAACAAAGTACATAACATTTTCCATTGCAGTACTTACACATAGGTGTTTAGATAAATCCATTTTTGAAGCACCCACAAGTTATTTGAGAGCAGTTTTTTTACACTTGCATAACGTAAATTCGCTTTCAGCAAGAACTTGAAACTTCGGGCAAACTTAAACAAATAAGAACGTGCTTTTCATCTGTTACTGTAAAACCTCAATCATAAATTGAAGTTAAGGCTAAATTTTTAGACATATTGCTCCACTGATGTCCACCTTGATAAGCACTAAATAATTTGCCTTAAGGCTTCAGCTGTGGGTGGTAAGTTATTCATTGACCATCGTTCGCTGGTGGAAAAAACAGTTTCCAGCTTCATTTCATTTATGGGCGGCAAGTTGCATGCAGACGAGTAGTAGCAAAGATTAATGACTCGCTAAGAAATTTGAAATTTTTAATTAGGTGTGCCTTTTTTAGGTTAGTATATATATATATATATATATATATATATATATATATATATATATATATATATATATATATATATATATATATATATATATATATATATATATATATATATATATGAAAATACATCAGGATAGTCTTTTCATCATTTCCACATCGTCACTTTTTTCCGACCTGCAAGAAAAGAGGTAACCATGAGAAATCCGCTGAGAATGAGTGGAATTCTCTTAGAACAACTGATTTTTGCTGGCCGAATTTGTACGCTAAGTCTTGGACTAGTATAAGTCGAAAGTGCTTTCCAGCTCCAAAATCTTCTTTATCCCCTTTTTGTACGGCTGATGGAAGCATCGTTGTCAACAGTTCCAACGAATATGCTCATGTGTCCTCTTATTGCAGCATGCAAAACATGAACGAAGATCCAGAAATTAGCTTCCTCGTGATTTTATGGCACTAGAGATGTATTATTCGATGAAAATCACCGTCACATCATTAAGAGCAAACATAAGATCATATTGCTAGTGCAATCATGGAAAACAATTCTGTCTTATCTGCGTTTCGTAGAAACTGAAACAGTTCTTAGAAAGCAAACCATTTTCTCTAAAATGATATTTTTCTCTTATTCCTCTTATATGTCTTACTTGTTGTATCCTGAAAAGAATGCAGATACTCCACCGAAAAATTTTCTGTCCTAGGTCGTTTTATGTGAACGATGAAAGAACCATCATAGACAATGGCGTCACAATGCATCTCCATTGCATTTATTTTAAAATCAGCATTCATCATTTGCATCTTCATCTTCCCATCTTAACTCGTTTTCTTTTTCTTCTCTTGAGTTGTTTTCATCAGTTGGAATACTATAATATAACTCATTGAGCAGGAATATTATTGACCAGACTTATTTCCCATTCAAAGAGCTCCATTTATTGAAATCGATGGAGGGTGAGGTTGATTTTCATAGAGGAGAAATTCAACTAGGGTGAAATTTACGGTGTTGCAAATAATGAAAAGCTTTGAAAATGAATCTGTATCGGATTTTAATCTTTTCAGTAAAAGAGCAGACTTACTGATTTTTCTGGGAAAATGAAATGCTAAAAAGTTATTGTTTTTCTACTCGTAAACATAAAGTGACTTTTGAGGCACAACTCTTTTCTCTAAATTTGTTGCACTGTTTTTTTTTTTTTTTTTTTCCCACAACTTGCCCAATCTTCATCAGTTGCTCCACATATTCTTCGTCTACTGCTACATTCGTCTGCAATGAGAACAATTCTTTCGATGACTCTAAAAATGGATTCTCATGTTTAGCTATTTCTCTTCAAGACCTTTCTTGAAAACATGCTGTGGAAACTTAACATTTCTTCATTGCGCATATACAGCATTTCTGTAAAACAGCAGAGGTAACTTTTTCAAACTGTGTAATTAATTAGATAATTTGAAGACCAGCCAACATCCATCTTCTTAACTCAGTTGGATCTCTCAAAGTGATCACAGATACATTCGTACAAGATTCGACTTTAATCTCCTCACCAGCCCTTACAACCGATTCAAAACTTCCCACGGCCATTATCAAAAGTTTGGTAACCTCATTCGTCAGTGGCTATTAGCACACCCTTTCCACGTTGTTCACGATAAAGCTTCCTTTAACAGATACATCTCTGAATTTATTCCCTTTATCCAATCTTCAATGAGTAAATGCTTTAAGAATATCACCATTAAAAACAACAACCTGAAACTTCACTGGTGGAACAGTGAGTTGAAGACTCAAAAATCAAAAGTTAAAGCCCTTCGAAGACTGTACAACAGGGCACAGGATCTCGAAAAGAAGGACATCTTAATCAAAATCAAGAAAGAGAACGCAAACTACAGGAAGAATATTGTCAATGCAAAACTTGATGCATGGAAGAATTTCTGCGCTACCTGCACAGCTCCTTACGGTATGCCATTCAGAATTGCCTTTAAAGGCCTTCGTACAAGATTTAACCGTCTCACAACGCAAAACTTCCTGTCATGTTTTGACAATATCGACAATATCGTCAAGAGCAATTTCTGCGTCAATACGGGTGCCATTAACATTTTTGACTTCCCTTCATCATCTAGTGAGCAAGATTACTGTTCTCAAGTGCCATACATTCATCCTATTCAAATTTCTAATATTATCCACTTTTTTTCTACTAAAAAAGCAGCAGGACCTGACGGTATAGACTTCAACATCATTCGTTTCCTCTACAATAAATTCCCGGACCTCATCCAGTTTATCTTTAATTCATGTATAAAATTCAAGTTATTCCCTCCTATTTTCAACGATTCTATGATTGTCTTTATCCCTAAAGATGCCAAGGATCTTTCTGATGCAACAAACTACAGGCCAATTTCTCTTATCAATTGTTTTGGGAAAATCTTGGAAACGATTATCGTGCAGAATATTTACAGTAATATATTGAACAATCCCATCTTCTCCACAAAACAATTTGGATTCGTGAAGGGGAAATCCACTATAGACGCACTTCAAAGCATTAAGGATAAAATTACTGAACTCAGAGCCGGCGGCAATTACGTCGCTTTCATTACTTTTGACATCACCGGTGCATTCAACTCCATAGAATACCACACTCTTTTTGAAGAATTTCTAAAGTATGACATAGATCCTACGTTTACTTCTCTCATTTTTCAATCCATTACAAATAGACATTTTAAAATATGGACACCAGGACACTCTGCTTCCTACACGCTTCGGAAAGGATGCCCACAAGGATCTTGTTTGAGCCCTCTTCTCTGGAATATTCTTACCAATATCCTTCTCAACTACCAATTTCCTCAAAATGTTTATGTCCAAGCATATGCGGACGACATAGCTTTCCTTGTCTCCGGGACCACCAGAAAGTGCCTTGAAGACACTGCGAAGATTTCCTTCGAACTGTTTAATTCCTGGATCTCCAAATTAAATCTTTCTATTGCACACTCAAAGACCTCCGCCCTGCTATTCGGCAAACAAACCAACTCTTACCATATTCAGTATAACCATTCCATAAAACTTAAAAGGGCACCTACAATCAAGATTGGCGAACACTCTATTCGTTTCAACGACTCTCTTAAATATCTGGGCGTTATTTTTGATCAAAATCTTAATTTTATCCAGCACCTCTATCACCTACGGACAAAATCCCATTCCGCACTCCAAAAATTTTGTCGAGTTTCAAGTCTTAAAGGCTATCTTTCTTCTACTATTTTAAAATTTATTTACAACAACGTCATCTCTAAGATAATTGATTATGCAAGTGGCATCTGGTTTGACAATGTTCCTTGATCATCTTACAGGCTTCTCTCTTCAATGCGAAGGCCCTTTCTTCTCAAAATTGCTAAATGTTTCAGATCAGTATCAATTGATGCCCTCAATGTTCTCACCGGTATTCCTCCTCTCCACATCCATTTGAAATACACCGCTATCACTTTCAAAACTAAAAGACTCCGCATCAACTCAGTTTTGAACGACCATACCATTCAAGCTGATGATTACGAATTAACTTCAAGGAATCAACATAACTACAACAGCAATCTTCACCAATTTATTCTTCCGCTCACTATCACTGAATCAAATGATGATTCTACTATTAATGTTTATACGGATGGTTCCAAGACAGATGCAGGTACAGCATGCGCTTTCATCGCTTTGAAGGAAATGGACATTATATTTTCAAGTTCTAAGACCCTTCGTCCAAACAACTCTGTTTTTCAGGCCGAAATCCAAGCCATACATCTCGCCATCGATTGGATTCATGATCATTTCTCTATGGATCACTTTGCTAACAATAAATTCCACATCAGGTCCGATAGCTTATCGGCCATCAAAGCCCTCCTCAACTATGAACCCAAGTCCATGCTCATTTTCCAACTCCAGTCTAAATTAATTAATCTCCGTCATATTGTCACTATCTCCTGGATAAAAGGCCACTCCAACAATAGTGGAAACGACTTTGCCGACCAACTCGCTAAAGATGCCACTAACTCAGCCACTGACCTCATTACTCCCTTCCCAATGAGTCAACTCAAAAAAGACATCAATCAATTTCTCCTCAAAGACTGGCAATCATACTGGGACCATTCATCTAATGGTCGCTGGACGTATAATTTTTTCAACACTGTCTCTTTGTCTCGACTCCAAAGTTCTCCCTTAAACCAATTCACCACTAACCATGGGCTTACCCATTCTTACCTCGACACAAGAAACCTCCTTGAATCTCCCTACTGCATTTGTGGGGAACTTGGAGACTTTGAGCACTTCTTCTTCCACTGCAGATTTACCTCAAATTTCCATGTTGTGATTTCAAGTAATTTAAGAGCGCAATGGAAGCGTTTCATCTTCATCGATAAAGAGGCCTACAGGAAAGCTCTTTCGCTTATTAACTTTCTTTTCCAAAATAAGCAACTTCTTTTTCCCGCCTTATCATAGAACTGGTACTGTTTGGCCATTGAATTCAGTTTATATGTAGTCACGAATTTTTTTGTAACCAGGATCATGTGTCTCTATATGTTTTTATCATGTAATTATGTTTTTGTTTTCTAATTAAATAAACACGTACGTCGTTCAGGGCAAACCAAACCGAGAAGATCTTGCAATCATTCGGGCCCTGAAGGATGGCGCTTAACTCAGTTGGATCTGTGAAAGACCAATAGCCCCACCATCTCCTTTCACTATCGCATTGTTTGGCTAAGCATGGTCCGATCCCATTACAGAAAACACGTTCATTGTCTTTTTTACAACAAACGTTCCTTTTTCAAAGGCTTTGTGTACGTCTGGAAGGTTTGTGGGTTACAGAAAAAGATTTTGAATAAAAACTGATAACCAGCCAGCATAGTTACCAAAGTATATGTATAGCGTATAGCAATAAAAAGAAAAAAAACCCCACCCACACACACACACACAAAATTAACTCCTTCAAAGTTTCAGTAAAGATACGTACTAAAATTGGTTGAAATCTATGATCTAATAAACTTTAATTTTAAAAGCACCAGTTTTAATACGGTGCTCCAAAACTTGAATTTGTTTATATGTATGTTTTTTTTGTATAAAATGAGAAAAAGCTTACTGATGAACAAATGGGTGACGGAGAATTAACAACAGCAACAATAGTAATAATAATAATGAACAAAAATTTAAAATTCAACTCTAATTTCCTTTCTATTAGAATTATGTTGTCTTGAAATTAATTTCTCCCTTTTTTCTTCAAGTCCTTGTTCTATTATACCTTTCGGAAATAGTTTCAATTATGCGTGCTCAGTCATTTAAAACGAGGGGCATCATGTCCGGATAATTGGACAGTTCGGGTAATTAGAGTTCGGATAACCGGAACCCTACTTTGATATAACACTAATGTAATGTATCTTCAAATTCAGAAACCTGTAATTCTGTTATGGGGGGGGGGGGAGGGATTCACTTCAGGGAACTCACAATTAAAAAATATCGCTTTTTTTAAACCACTTTTTGCGAAGTTATTTCTGAAATTAGACTTTTTTTGAGTTTTAAATAGTAAAAAATGTAATGAACATCCATGGAATGACACAACCAATGATTTAAAAAATTATAATACTGAAAATTTAAAAAGAATCGCCGTTTTTGGTTTTGGACCAAAAATGGCTGCGAGGGGGGGGGTTTTGGGGGGGAGTTTGGAATGCCTCTCCTTCCTAAAATTTTTGTTTATACAATGTCTACAAGCATGCCGAGTTTCATAATTTTATCACTATTTGCAGTTTCTTCCCCCCGTAGCCTCCCGACTATTACCTTATAATATAGTGTAAATCCCTAAGCAAGCTGTGATAAACCAAACGTCACGCCACCTGAATGTTGCAACTGCAAGAGAAAACCACTTAATTTTGCCATTTGAATGCTCAAGAAGACTTAAATCAAGAAATTAAACCACTGACAAAAATCTCTACTCTCTGCTGAAATTGAATCTTTTTTCAAGTAGGTTAACTTCGTAATTATTGTCTGAACCTTTTATATTTGTTATTCCTGTGACTACAAGCTGAATCCGGAAAGCAATATCACTGACAGTCGATTGAACGACATTGAATATCTCACTGTGTTGATTGAACGACTTTGATTATATCACTAAATTGAACGACATTGATTATACCACACACACACTGAGGCGATTGAATGACATTGATTGCTCCGACTGTTAAAACAGCATCTAAAGGTTACAATTAACGATTCCTCTTAAATAAATATATGTCTTCTTGCAAGATTTCTGACTATCCGGAGAGTAAGGACACGCATTTTGGTGAACCTTGTTTTTTTATCCACGCTCGTTTGCGCAAAACATTACCATTATGTTTTGTACAAAACTCTTGCATGTCCACAGTGGAAACTTTTCCGCGATAAAGAGAGCGTTTGGTAAAAATTGTCTAACGGAATGGTTCGAGTCTGCAGTTCCATTACGAAGGATTTTTGAAAGACACAATCAATTTTTGAAGACCATGAAAAGATCCGCGATGGAGCCCGCTTATAAGGCCACCAACAACTATAAGGCCACCATCAACTACCACAAACGAAAATGAGTAACTGAAATTTTCAGCCCAGTGTTGTTTGACTGTTCCTGAATGACATAGACATGAAATACTCAAAAAAGTACTGTTCAAGAGATTGTCATCTGCAGGTGTGGAAAGTGCATGAAACTGGTGACAAGAATCTCAGCAAACATTCGGAGGTATCAACAATTCCCTTGCCATCCTACAGTCCTGTGTTCACTTCATAAACCTTTAGAGAGAATGAATTTGATGTCGTTCATGTGATAGGTAACATTTTCCTTTTTCAGGAAGAACATTTATTATGCTTCGAGGTAATCGGCTCAACCGTTAAAAAATTACGATTGAAGTTATTTAGAATTAATTGAGTGCTATACATTTGATGCCGTTAAACGAAAAGCGGACTCATTTAGTTCAGAAAGAATTTCTTGTCGATTTCTAAATTTAAACATAATACAGGATTCATTTTCAATATAGAAATAATTATTATAGAAGACAGTAAACAACGTATAAAAATGTGCGGAAAAATGAAATAGCGGAGCAAAGTGAAATGGTTAAATATTTTGCTTAGTTTAGGGCACCTATTTGGCAATATTTCAACGATGTTCTTAAACATGTTGCTGATGCTAGTTAGAAAGTGGTTGCCTCTGTAGATTAAAGTGGTTGAGAATACGAAACATTTTAAAAATTGATGCTTTAATTGCAGTCTTTTGTAGTGCATCAAAAAAATTTTTTGTTATAAAAGGATAAAATTTTTATTCTTAACGTTTCAAATATTAATTAAAATCAACAATTGCTCATTGCAGTAGAAATTTTTAGATATTATTTTAATTTTAAATATTTTGTAGAGTTTGTCGCGTGCGTGGTGAGCAAAGTGAAATGACATGATTTATTCATTTATGTACTAACTGATTTAAATATTCATTGATTTATACATTCATTAACTAATTCTTAACATTCATTTATTCATTCCTGTATCAATTTAACATTTTCTAATTTATTCACATTTATTGAATCATTCCTCAATGCATTTGTTCAATTCTTCATTCACTGATTAATATTCATTTATTAGTTTGTTTATCCTTTTTGCTATTCATTCAAAGAAAAATATTTTTAATAATCAAATAGAAAATATTTTAATTGAAAAGTATTTCAACTATCACTTTGCGCCTTATAAGGAGCAAAGTGATGTTTTAATAATTGAGGGTACAAATTTACTGCCAAAAATAAAAAATAACATTTAAATGCAAGTTGTACTACAAAATACAGTGTTTTTTGTGCACTACAATGTTCAAATTAAATTTCCAGTTTGTTTACTTAGAGAAATGCAATCTACCTTAACTATTTCCCTTAGCCCTACGTGTCCCTACTTGAAATTTGCTATCATTTTTCCAGTTATTAAGTTCCCGACTAAATTAGTCACACAATTATAGTCTGCATTACAAATCTTCTCACTAAAGTTTTAATATTTTAATAAATACCAATGCGTTTTTTTTTACAAATTTGCTTTTAAATCATAATGCACTTAATACGGAACTATTTGCACATGGAAGACTATTTTTATTACAACTGTTTAGTAATTCTGCTAATATTTTACCATCGATCAATTACATTTCATTTCTTATTTCATTTCAATGTACAGGGTCCATTATGAAAGTAATGAGCATAATGTTATTGTGACGCGACGATACATGGCAGCACGGTAAAACAGGCTGGGAAATGTGGTGGAGGATATGCCCTTTCAATGCATCCGGTCGTCAATTGAGTTCGAGCAGTGTGAGCGGAGATACGTGCCTCCGCTTGAAGTGAGTTTTCAACTTTTGTAACGTAACGCGATAGAGCGTTCGCATGAACAACGATACGCTATAAAGTTTAGCGTGAGGCTTGGAAAGAATGCAACCGAAACATTTCAGATGCTGCAAGAAGCCTTCAAGGACGATGGCGTTTCCTGATCACATTCTGGGAAGTGGCACACGGCGTTCAAAGAGGGCCGGGAGGAGGTCGCCGACTGAGTAACACCCGGTGATTCCTCACCCCTTACAGACCCGACTTAGCTCCATGTGACTTCATTTTGTTTCCGCGACTCAAGAGAGATGAAAGGAAAGCATTGGGAAACCGTGGAAAACATCCAACACCATATTACAACGTTCCTGAGAGGTATTCCCGTCGACGAGTATAAGGGTGCCTTTCAGGCGTGGCAAACACGTCTCCGCAAGTGTATTGATGCAGGAGGAATGTATTTTTAAGAATATTGAACATTTGTACAAATTACGATCAATAAATACATTTTGCCATTAAATGCTCATTACTTTCATAATGGACCATGTATTTGTATTATTACGTTTTTCGTACAATAATAAAATTTATTCAAATCAAAAAATAGTCCCTTTATTCTTGCATTTTGATTTCCTTAAAATTAGACGCAAACGTTGCAAAAGTAAAAAAATAAAACTCAAATATAAATAAAAATAATAAACTGTGTCGAAAAATTACAGAAAATAGACATTTCAAGCGGAAAAGGGTCAACACCAATGAGTTATCTTTTCTCCTATGTGATATTTATAAGCACTGCTTTGAAGGAAGATTTTTAATACAATGCTTATCTTCTTTATTAGCTAAGTTGATTGTTGGTCTGTGCATTTTCTTAAAATCAAAATTATACTCGCTACTTAGACCGCAATAGATCCTTGTAGACCAATTTACTACTAAAATGAAATCTATTCCTTTTTAGTTTGGAAATTCAGAACATTAATATTAGTGACGAATTTATCTCGAATTATATCGTAAGGCTTTTCATAACATACTACTCTTCATAAAAGTTCTTGTTATTCAACAAATGCAAACTTTGCCTCTTTCATGGTTTTAGTATTCTTAACTTTGAACATACTTTGTTTTTCATCTTTGAATGCCAAGATCTCGAATCCGTAATGATGGATTTCTTGTGGCTATACTTTGGATTGGGACTATTCTCCTTACATAATTGATTCTATTAACAGCCCCCCTCCCCCTGCTCCTCGCACGAGCCACCTATTATGTCGATGTCAAGAGCATGCGCATATGAGGCAATGAGAAGCAAAGGAATGTAAGTGACAAAATTGAAAATTTGGAGATAACCAGAACAAATGGTTGATGAGCCTCTCTTCTATCTTGGAAAAGATATAGTACTAGTAGCCCTGATAGGTGCTGTGTTACACGGCATGATTTATAACAACTTTTCAATGAAAATCTATCTAGAACCTCATGTTTAAACGCGTTTTACTAAAAACTTGAAAATGTCCACTTACACCCCTTTGCTTCTCACTGCCTCATATGACGTCAGCGCAGTCTATGCCATTAAGTCAGAGTATGATGTTCTCCTAAATACTAAGCGTTACGCGAGATGCATAAAAACAATATACTCCTTCCCACACATTTATCTGTCTTATCGTTTACAGATTCTTATCTGTATCGACGCTTGAATCATTTCCCTTCTGGTAAAAGGCACGTTTAAGACTGCTGAGCATTTGCCATCTTCTTCATATTACTGCCACCTAACTTGATCCGTCCCGAGATAACGGATTTGGCAGACATGTAGCCAAAGTATATCAATGCAAAAGGTGTTCGAGTTGTTTAGGTTCTGTGTTTTTACTTTAATGTGGTCTCAGCTTGTACAGCAAATCTTAAAATACTTTTTGATCTCATTTTGAACGCGGACACTTGTCCCCTTTTTTTAGAACACTTTGAAGCATGTTTTTTAGAACAGTTTACAGTTCAGAACAATTTTATTGCTATCATTTCGTTTAGCACACTTTTGAATCCTTTTAAAACTTTTTGAATGCATTTGAGAACACGGACACATGTCCCCCACTTTTTTTTGAACCCTTTGTAGTACACATTTTGAAGTATTTTTTTGACCATTTATAGAACACACCTCCAAACAAATAGTTATTTTTACTAGTTTTTGCTTTCAATTTAAAACAATCTCATATGACAGACCTCAGCCAGGCAGTTCATTGCTCAGTTTTCTACCAAGGACGGCCGTCTTTTATATAGGTATTCACAACACCGATGGGTAGTGATTAAAGAAAAGTTCTACTAGTATCATACATGAAGGATTCTATCGACTGCTATTAGATAAAAGCTGACAAAATCATGTTGACACGAAGAAAAGCTGTGATTTCACAAGGATTCATAAATGCGTCCCCATAATTACTCCCAAATGTGCCCTCAGTGGGTTCCCAAACTTAAATTTAACAATATTCTGAGCGGGACACATTTGGTAAGCTTTTGAAAAAGTTCGGAACACATTCAATATACTTTCTTCTTAACGGAGTAAATTTAGAACGCATTTTAGTACACATTTAGGCAATTAGAACCCTTTTTTGAATTATAGCGTTCCAAACGTGTTCCCGAAGCGTAGCGAAATTTTGCTGTGTGATGGTTTTCTTGGATTTCACATTCACACCATTTCAATATTTAATAAAACAAAACTTACACGTATTGCTTACAAATAACGGAACTAAGTTTCGTTGATGAGGAGTATTCCTGAAAGTAAAAATTATGCTACAATATTTTTTACTTTAAATATTTAAAAATAATGTTGGCGTTGTACTCGAAGTATGTTTCTTAGCGCATCAACAATATGCTGGTGAAGATTCGTTATCCGTTTTTATTATTCAGTATTGTTTTGATCGTTGGATCTATAAGTATAGGAAAAATACCATTATTCACTCGGGTTACATATATATATATATATATATATATATATATATATATATATATATATATATATATATATATATATATATATATATATTAGGGTGGTCCTTATTTACATGGGGAAAAAAAATTCGGAATTCAACAAGTGACGCCCCTTAGTTTTGTGACACTACAATAAAAAGTAACGTGTGCGAAATTTGAACTCGATCGGTCAATAATAACACGTGCCCCTAGGCGGTTTAACTTTAACACTTTTGATAATTTTCTCACAAAGCTTCGAGTTTTTACTTCAGATTCAGTAAATCGTTTCTCCTACGCTTGCAAAAAAATTTTTACAGTGAGGTAGCACTAAAATTAATCTTTTTAATTACTTTATATCATCTAAAGATTTAAGTTGAATAAAAATTAAATAATGCTTTAGAAACTTTCCTTAATCGTACGCTTTTTTCAATGTATCTCGACAGTTTGTATTTTTCTCCAATAGCCTTGGACGGTCTGTAAAATAAATTGCTTTGTGACTCATATTTGGTAAATTAGTTGTGAAATTATTCGATTAATATTGTGCTCCTCCTTCAGTTGTATCATTCACAATTTTCAGTATTTTAACAATCTCTCTTCCCTTTAAATTGCTTCCTTCATTTTGCCGTGAATCAGAATCAAATGGGAAAAAATCTTTTAGTATTTGTAACTTATCAAACAGTTTTATTGCGTCGTAATTGATTCTATAAAGAGGAAGCTCTTAACTAAGAAAAAATTCCAAATCATCTACTGTTATCTGAAATTTGTTAAACAGTCATCAGATACGTCTTCCTTATCACAAGCATTTTTTGGACTAGTCTTTTCCTATCTTCAAAGTCAATTCCTTCATCCAATACGATCAAAACTACTAGTTTATACCCTAAATACCATAAGTGATTTATGAATTTTCCAATCACTGCTTCTGCTGCATGTTTGTCGTCATTTTGTACACTGCTAGTTTTTCAGACATATTATATTATTCAAAGGAGCCTCGATTGGGTTGCTGCAAAAATCCATATCTTCATACAGCATTTAATTGTAAAACAGCTTTGTAAAACAGCATTGACGGGCTTTCTTTTCATGAAAGGTCAATTTAAATTGTTTCCTAAATATAAAAAATTTCAAACAAAAATTCCGTTTGCCATCCAAGTGGCTCAGGAATAAGCTCCTGGTTGCCGAAAACATACCCCTGTAAGGGGAAATTCAGCAGGAAATATTCTTACAAGTTATGAGAATTCTCTGTAATCATTCTCAATTCCGCTTTTTACGAACAAAAATATGTCATCAACTTCGTCTTTTAGAATTTAAGTGGTATGTGTACGTGATTGAAATGTTATAAGTTCTGAAAGATGGAGATCTTTCCATAAAATTTTGAAGCGCTTAAATAATTAAATACCTGATCTAGAACTAAAAAAGGTAAGAACTTCTTTAAGGACACACTCTGCAGTACGATTTCAAGTGCATGATGATGGCAATCCAAATGTAATATATCACCTTTCAGTTTTTGCTCTAAAAGATTGCATGCAAAATTTATACGTTTGGTATTGCAAGTCATTGTACCAAAGACTACAGCTAGAACAGTTAGCAATAAAGAGCTATCATCTGAGATATCGTATACAACTGAAGAAATATCTAAAGAATTCCGAGTAGCTGTTCAACATTAGGAACTGAAGCTATCACGGTAATCCTGTCGGCGTTTTTTAATCTAAATTTAAATTCATGAAATTTAATTTTACCTGTCGAAGATTTTCCTTTGCTCTCTTAAGGAATGTACGATTGATCATTAGGTCATTTGGATTTAAATTTACTGCATCTACATAGACTGTAAATAAATGAACAACATCTTTATCCCTAATATGGCATTTGTCTAACAGTGATGAAAGGCGAACAGGTATCAATAGTTGTCAAGCTTTTTTGCATTGTGGTAGACCAGCTGTAGAAAACAAACGTTCAACAGGTTAGGATAGATACCCATTTCGGTTTCTAAATCTTGTGAATCGCAAGAATTTGATGATAATAAAGGACTATGTACTGAAATAGAAGAAAACTAATTTAAAGTATAGATTTCTACACTGCTCCGATCTGGATATTTCTCTTAATTTATATTTTAGCCATGGAAAATACAGTATATTTTTATGTTAGGAGTAATCGAGGATTTTTCGAAATTTATATTTTAGAAATTAAAAATTGCATAAGCATTTAGGTATAGGTATGAACAGCGAATTAAAATATAATTGCAATTACTTATATTTATAGCATTGAAACCTTGCGACTCTATTTGCCACACCTATTACATACACAGGAAATTTTGTAAATCAACAACCCCAAAGCCTGGAGGAGGCAATTTGTTGTTGTCAAAGATCGTTCATTAATGGCCTATAGAATTCCTTGTGTCCATCTTGATGGGAAGAAACGTTCCCCTGCAGCTTGGTTGGAACAAGCGCAGAAGAGCGGTACGCTTGATCCAAGGCCATTGATGTACATTTTATTCTCTGTAGCATGTTAAATTTTACAGAATGAAAGTGAGAGAATGGTCGATCTGGAAGTAGCAGCACCTATTGAGGTTCAAAATTACTTTAAATATAAAACGTTAGAATATTTTTACATAAAAATGAGAAAATCCACAATTTTTTCTTCGAAACTCAAAGAAGGGGGCCCTAGGGGGACGTGTTAATATTCATGGATTGACTTAAAATTTTGCAAGGATCATTTATTTGTACAATCGAACAAATTGAGGGGTTGAGGGGGCGTCGCTTAAAATATCTGCAACTTCAAAAATAAGGACCACCCTAATATATATATATATATATATATATATATATATATATATATATATATATATATATATATATATATATATATATATATATATATATATATTCATGAATAAACAGTCTAAATAAATTGGAAAATGCAAAAAATAAGAACACAAAAACAACACCAAACACCAAAATGAAAAAAGATGAACCAGGGACCGATACTTTCTCAAGGGGAGGACCGGTCCCTAAGTTCACAAGGCCCTTTCTGTTTAGCAAGAGGGAAGGTCCCAATAACTTGCTATCCTCCCCGAGAGCCTTGGAGGGAAATAGAACATGAAAACATACCTGAAAAACTTGTAAAACACAAGTCAACGGTATTCCGCAGGGATCCAAGTTCTCTTCTGTATTGGCCAACCTTTACTTGCAACACTTTGAAAAAAAATTCACCTTTTCCATTCCTAGGGCTTTCAGATACGTTGATGACCTCATTATTTTCAATTACCACAACTTTTCAATGATTCCAAGAATATCTATCCTCCTGAATTAAAACTTATTCACACCAATGATAATATAAAACAATTTAATTTCCTTGATCTTAATATTTCTCTTTCATACAATTCAGTTCATACTGATCTTTTTGATAAACGACTTTCCTTTCAATTCCATGCTAATCGTTTGATTTCATGGAATTCAAATACTTCTATTAAAATTTTTCGTAACACCTTGATTAATGAAATCAATAGAATTAAAACTATCTGCAACAGAAATGAATTTGTCTCTGAAAATCTTAATTTATTGAAAAGTACTTTAGACTATAATAAAGTTCCCCAATCTATTTATTTAAGTTACATTAGAAAAGTAAGGAAAAGCGCAGCAGAGTGAAATATAGCGCAATTGTATTATTGCAGTAAGGTCACCTAAGCTATGAAGGTCTATTGGGATCTGTCCTGGAAATTTCTGCTGTAATTTCCGATCCAGTATTTTATTTCCTCTACAGGGTTTTTCAACTCCAGGTTTTTTCAACTCCATGTTTTTCAATTCCATGTTCTGCTGCTGCCGTGTCTTAACTGCAGCCTAGCCTAGCCTGCAGCCTTTTGCCTAGCACGTACAAGTCATTTCTTTTTCAAGGTCTACATTCTGATTGCTACTACCTTTTGAAGGTTCGCCTGAATACTCTTTCGTTCTTTAATTTTCAGGAATGTTTTCATGTTCTATTTTCCTCCAAGATTCTTGGGGAGGGTAGCAAGTTATTGGGACCTTTCCTCTTGCTAAACAGAAAGGGCCTTGTGAACTTAGGGATCAATCCTTCCCTTGAGAAAGTATCGGTCCCTGGTTCACCTTTTTTCATTTTGGTGTTGTTTTTGTGTTCTTGCTTTCTACATTTTCCAATTTATTTTGATTGTTTATTCATGAATATGTTTGTACTGTTTTTGTTTCTAGCAGTTTTGCGCTGGCATTACAGTGCACTTTAGTATTTTTTCTTTCATTTTTCTTTCAATGTCTTTGAATTTATATTTAAAATATTCTTAAAATGTATTTTATGTTGTATATATATATATATATATATATATATATATATATATATATATATATATATATATATATATATATATATATATATATATGAATAAATAAATAAAAGAATCGCTATCTCAAGACACGAAGAATGACGAATTTATTTGAACAAACATGAAATTTTATGCCATCACAAGATTTGATTTCGACGACTGTGGCAGTATTTTATCTGTAAAGAAAGACAAATATTGCAATAGAGTGATTCAAGTAGAGAAACGTATCGCATAATTCAGATAATGCTACCAATAAAGAAAAAAAGAAAAATTGCAATTTATCAATAGGGTAGTCACTTACCTTTTAAGAAAGCTTTATGAACAGAACGGCTGAAAACGTGAAGTTTGTTACTGTTCTTCAAAATTGAGATTAATTTCCGCTTTTCAAAAGTAGAATATGAGCAGTCGCTGATTCGTTTTCATTGCTTCTGAGTACCATGCTTAAAGTGATGATCGATCTTAGTAGCAATGGATTATCCTATGACTGTTCGGGCTGTCAAAACATCTTTTTATAAATGCTCAGCAACTCAATTTGGAATTTAAGCCAAATCAAAGACACTGCACATGTTGCCTTCTTGTGACATATTCAAAGATGCCTTGAAATAGTTCAGAAAAACTCACTTTCTTAAAATAGATATTGTTTTTTTTTTGGAGGTATTTATTACGCAATAAAACTTGTAAAACGATAAGAAAATTCACCTTTTGATAACGATTTAATTTACAACATTAGAACGTTAAAACATTTTTAGGCTCTTTGAATATGCTTAAAAAAAAAAAAAAAAAAAAAAAAAAAATCCGGTTAATCATTGAAATTAATGTAAGAAGTTGCGTTACCATTAAATATAAATGGTTTTCGATGTATTAACAAGCTTCTCAACTTTCCAGTTAAACTAGATTAGAAAATATATTAGATTGGAGAATAACGGGTATTGTAGATATACATTTTATATTTCGATAATTCTAACTTTTGTGAGTAATGTTAGGGTTAGTTGGGGGAAGTGGGTCACTGGGGTAAGTGTGTCACCCCCCTAAAACTGAAATATGGATAAAATTTTGAAACTTTTTTGCACAGACCATGTTAAATTCATAAATGTCATGTTTGGGATTCGTGGAATTTTTTCTAGGTTATAGCACTTAGTCAAAAAAAAAATAGTTTTTTTTTTTTTTTTTTTTTTTTTTTTTTTTTTTTTTTTTTTTTTTGCGAGTTCAAGCAACATTTTTTCAAAGAAGTGTTTTCAGGTTAACTTTGATTATTTTTTAATAATAATTAATTTTTCACGTATAGTTTAACTTAAATTTAATACAGCAACAATAATTTCTGCATTAAATATTATTAATAAGTGTTAAGAGGAGGGGTCCCACTTACCCCGTTCATTTTTGCTATACGGGGTAAGTGGGGTGCCCTCACTATAGGGTAAGTGGGTCCCCCCATATTAATGGGGATTTCAAAATCAAAAGCAACTCTGATTAAATATTTGTATTGATGAAATACAGGTCAACTATGATGACTTAGTAGGAATTGATAGTTCAGCTACAAAAACTACTAAGCTGGTGATTATGTACATATTTGAAACACACATGAAAAAAATCATTAAGGTTTAAGTAGGTCTAATGTTGGAAGTTGATACGGCAAATTAAAAAATACTGTTGAATTTGCAAGAACGAATAGAAATAGTGACACTTTTTATTGGCACACAGTCGACTCCCGCTACAACGCGATTCGACCTACGCGAAATGGCTATAACGCGAATTACGAATTTTAGAGTTAAAGTTAATATTTCGTCTACAACACGAATTTTTTAGAAGGAAGTATCGGCTTCGTTATTGGCTACTAAATATTGATTTCGTGAATGTTATTACATCCCTCTAAGCATCACTGACAGCGAAAGTTCCCACATCAAACTAATGAACGCATCGAGTTGTTAGCGCACCAAAAAACCATTCAGCATCGTTTATTTATTTATTTTTTTCACTCTTAATATTAAAATTGATGAAATATATTGGTATCTTGGTGGTATCTTCATTTATAGATTGTGAAGATGGGAAGAAAATGAAAGTTTCTGATAAAAAAAATGAAAGAAAGAAAAAAAAAAAAGCTAAGATTCTGGAGATGCTTTAACAACTACATAACGTCGACGGTAGCGGGACAATAAATATGATTGAATCTTCCATGCGTACAATTAAAAGTCAAAACAAAAATATATTCGTAAAGGTTCAGAACTTATTTTCAATTTTTAAGTTTTCAGAGCAGTCTAGCAAAGTAAATATTATGAAAATGGAAGCTGCCCTTGTATCACGGATTAAAGAGATCATTAAGAGGATCTGTTGCAACGAATTGAAGCGTTATAAAAGATGCGGCGAAGCAGCCGTATTTAAAAAGTATTACAGAAGAATGATAATCTGATCATAGAGCATAAATCATCATTATCTTCATTTTTTAACTCATAAATATGTTACTCTATCTACTCTACAGTACTATTATAGTGCAGCATTTTATTATTACTACATACTGTGCGTACGGTGTTTTATTTTATGTCATTCTCTCACGTTGATCATTCATTTTGCGCATATTAAAGTATTTCATATTGAAGAAAACAGTTTTTTATTTCTAAATACAGTAAAAGTTTAGTTCTTTATGTAAGAAACTGTAATGTATAGTTAAGGAACGCTTTAAAGCAGTTTGAGAGGTGTTTATAAAAGTCTAAAAGAATTTCGTATGCTTAAAAAAAATTGTACTTATGCACATATTTTTACACAGCGCGAAATTTCGACTTACTCGAGAAGTCTTGGAACGCATCCCTCGCCTAAGTCGGGACTCGACTGTAGTGCAGATGATGTGGGAACAATTACTGAGGATGAAACGATACTAATACTTCCTTAGCCAACTTTACATAGCCGCAGTCATTTAGAGTTTCCAATTTCTTTTTCAAATTATAGTTTTCGAAAATTGACTGAAATTGATCTTAATCAACTGTCTTACGTTCATGAAACACACCTTTATATGCAAAAGTAAAATATGTCCCTCTAGGCTTTCAATAAATTTCACAAATGAAATTGTTTTATTTTTCGTTTTAAAATTTTCCGTGATACAGATTTAAAAGACAGTAAATATCTCATAAATGGATCCATTTACAAAAAAATAATTCACACTAAAAATTTGCATTCTTTATCATGTCAGACCCCCTTACCCCTTTTTTAGATATGCTTCATTTAAATTTAAATGAAAGGGGGGTGACCCACATACCCCTTACTATGGGGTAAGTGGGACACCCATCAGATTTTTTTTAAGTATAATCGTTAAGAATATTTAAAGCATTATTCTACAAAATAAGGATGAACTTTTGTTTTTATTAATAATGTCAAGGATACAATAAGACATTAAGTTAAATTTTTTTTGTTTCAAAACTTTTGTGTAAGGTTTCAAAAACAAACTATTCTCAAAAGGGGTTCCACTTACCACAACCAACCCTACGTAAAAAAATGAAATTTTATGTTTTATCCATGTCTATTACTATGTTTCTCTCAATAATTATTTCAATAAATTTTTAAAATATTTTTTCACAGAAAAAAAAAAAAGTCTTTTTTCTTTTCCTTTTTTTTGCGCGCTGTATCAACTATAATCAACCTAAATATGTCTAAGCCTAATTATACCTATCTATTAGGCATGATTTGGTTTCCTATTCAAGGAACGCAGAAGTATCTTGTTTAATATGATATAATCACTTAAACACCTTGTACGACAGTGAAAAGAAAAATACAAAAATTTACTCTTGTACACCAAAAAATAAATAAATAAATAAATAAATAATTTAAATTTTGACATCTTGAATTCAAATTATGTTTTTCGCAATCACGAGTGTGTGTATGTAGGCGTGTGTGTTTGTGTGTGGGGGTATGTGTTTGTATGTAGGGATTATGTGTATGTGGGCATGATGTGTGTTTGTGTCTGTGTGCTGGCATAAGTGTGTGGGTAGTTGTGTGTATGAATGTGTGTGTGGGGGGGGGGTAGGGGAAACCCGGGTAACGTGAATAACTTAAGCTTTTCTTGATTATTGTCGTTTAGTTATAACTTTAGAAATTGAAACAAATGTTTATAATCAGTCTTCATTTAATGAACTTGCGTAATGCAATAACAGTCGTCCTCAATATTAATTACACTATTAGATATAAAGCCAGTTTTCAAAAATGGCAAGAATATCCACTTTGCCCAACACCCCGGGTAAAGTGGATTCGTTACTAGGGCAAAGCGAACAGCAACATTATTTGTCATGAAATTAAATATTAAAAATAAAATAACCATCGAAAATTAAAGGAACATATCCAAAAAACATTTTTTGCTACATTGCTGATTATTGTAGTAATTGCAAACAAAGAAATTAAAATTAAAAATAAAATAAACGTTCAAATTAAAAGGAACATATTTAAAAACATTTTCTTTGCCGCAGTGCTAATTATTGTTGCTATTACAAACAAAGAAACTGAACTTAAGAATAAAGTAAGCATTGAAAATTAAAGGCTTGTATTAAAAAGCATTTTTCTACAATACTAGTTATTGCAGTAATTATTGTAACAAGCAAAGAAATTTTTTAAAAAAAGTCAACATACAAAATTTAGGAGCATATTAAAAAAAAACATTTTTCTTCTACAATACTAATCATTGCAGTTATTTAAACAAAATCATTACCATTTTCGAATGCTGAACACTCTTTATGACACCACTGAATACAAATACGACATTGTATCCTGTTTTCCATTGGTTTATCATCTTCTTCAATGAACATTTCATCACAGAAAATGTACGTTACATCATCAAATTTCTTTACTTCCTTCTTCTTATCATTCTCTTATGCAGTCCTATGTTTTGTAGCAGAGATTTTTGATTAGTCTTTTTGATACTTCGTCTTTTTAATAGTCTTCTGAGAAGCTTTAGTCGAAACATCATCTAGTTACTTCATGACAGTCTTTTTTGATTTTTCAAATTTTTGTCTCTGATTGTCCTTTACTGGAGTACTTGTCTGGAGTGTAGATCTCTGTAGTTTTTGCCTACGTGTTGTTATTGGTTTAACAGGCTGAGGAATAGGTAGTAAAACTGAAAGACTGTAGTAGTTCGTAAAACATCCAGGTTTTGGTGAAGCGGCGGGAACATCATTACCTTGGATTTATTCTGTTGTTTCAGATCCCATGGGAGTATAAGAAGAGTCTTCAGTGGTAGCATTGTCTTGAGATCTTAATATTGAAGGACTTCCAGGTTCGGATGAAGTAACTTGTCATGACTGGGCAAAGTGAATATGGTATTCACTTTGCCCGATCCGCTTTGCCCTTCATGTACATTTTTGAGGTTACTAAAAATTACTAAAAAAACCAGAGCATCTACACTCGTCGTCTACGGAGAGTTGAAAGCTACATAATCGTACATCAAATCCTACTCATAACAAGGAACATGTCACAAACAGTATTAAAGTTATAAATGAAACACTAACCTCTGTAAACTAATTCTGTTTTCCAAAAAAACATACTTTGTTCGGTCAATGGCGTAGCGTGACGCGAACTCGTCTCGACATGTTTGCCGCACACGGAGTGGCGACAGACGACCGTTGCTATGACAACGCGGCTGCCGGCCAACTAATTATTTGGGAGTTATAGGCAAAATTCGCTTTGCCCGGGGTATCCACTTTAGCAGGTTTTCCCCTATGTGTGTGTAGGCATATGTGTTTGTGTCTGTTTGCAGGCATGAATGGGTGGGTAGTTGTGTGTGTATGTGTGGGTGTCTGTATGTATGCGCGTGTGTATGTGTTTGTATGTGTGTATGTGTTTGTGTATGAGTGTATGTGTATGTGTGTGTGTGCGTGTATGTGTGTAGTTGTGTATGTATGCGCGTGTGTGTGTGTGTAGGACATGGATGCAACCTGGAGACGGCTTTCGCTATAGGAGCAGCATCGTGAGGAGCCCGTCGACGGTGATGGTGCGGAGGGTGGCGGTGGGAAAAATCAAAAGACGCCAAAAACAGTCAAATGAGAACAATAAGTAATCGTGATTGCTCAAAAAAACAATTTTTATACAAATAACTTTCAAAAAAAAAAAAAAAAAAGACGGGCTCTCCCACTAACTTAGGTCAAGTCAGTGAAAATCGTTTATTTTTTATTAGACTCTCAGCTCTGGGTATTTAAGTAATCGAAAATTAAAGCCCTCGTATCAACTTAACCTTCTATGAACTGTTCTTGGTATCCCTTATACATAAAAGAAATAATGTGAAGCACTGACAAGATCCTAGGTAATTTCTAAATTTCTGCTGCTAATGACCTGCTGCTCTAGCAGAATTTAATTGGTCAACATTATGCGTCTAGTTTTATATTTACCTTTAAAACTTAATTTAAAACGACTACATTTTAAGACACATTTAATTTAAATTACCTTAAAATTTTATAACCGAATGAATTCAGAGGAAAAAAATATTTTATCACATATTATAAGTTTAAAAACACTTTAAACGTTCAATTAAAGCATTTTACAATCATTCCTGTTGTGTGTGTGTGTTTGAAGGTAATAATATTTAATAAAAAAAGAAGTTATTGCCTCAGCATAAACAAACCAATACCTCTTTCATGTAACACTTCTTAAGAAGAAATCCATTTGAATGCCTCTTGAACAAAATATTATTTATTTTCTAACAATGATAAAGGAAGCCGATGAACTATATAATAAAATGCAGTTACAGCTTTTAAAATTTACAGCGGTACTTGCTGAATATAAAAAATAACTTTTTCTCTCGAAGAAATGAAAGAATTCATTTTTTGCAAAATAATATGCTTTGCATTATACTAATTTCTGATTTCTGGTAATTGTGTGCGGAAACTTACTAAATCAGTGTTTTATTTACTGAGTGTATGACTGCGAAATGTTTGGTTAAGTTAAGAATTCTGCTGCTCTAACCGCTCATAGACCCCAAAAACCATTTACACCTGTAAGTAAGCTGTTTGAAAACATGTATTCAAAAAAAAAAAAACTAATTTAATCGAAAACGCTTTATTATTAACATTTTCAAAATATATAAAAAATGTACTGATAAATGCATATAATATCAGGCAATTATTTCCTGTATATATGTCTGACTATGCATTTGAAGATTTACATTTCGAAAGAAAAACGTTTATCTAGAAAAATTAGCAGTCTTTATTCCACATTCATTTTCAGATTCTAAGCATTAGTTTGCGAAGAATAAAAAAAATGAGGTCAAACAAATTTCTGTACAATCTATTCGTAAACTAAAAACTAAATTCATTTTGGTACGTTTGGTCGATAACATAACTTTATTTTGAAGTACGATTTCTTGAGTTAACGCGATGTGCTTTCTAGAGTAAGAAAGAGACTCAATAATCGTTAAACTAATATTAATAGAGCTTATTACTCTTTGTTGTCAAAAAATACGCTCGAGTTTTCTGTTTAGTTTGTTTGAGAGTCACTAGAGGGAAATATTTTTCCGTTAGAATTCGTTACCAAGCCAACGTTGCACATTTACATAACGAGAAAAAACTAATTTCATTTTTATGTTATACTTATATCATTTACAAATTCCCATTTTTAAGCCGCTGAATTGATGATTCTAAGTGTTCATGTCACGCAAACATGCATTCGATACCATTTTTTTTTTTCAATTTACAATGCAATTATGTCGCATAATAATTTCCGTGATTTAAGCAATTATTAATAAATTTCTTTATCAATGTCAAATCATTTAGAGGAAATCCTTTAGAATGAACTTGTATTTAACAAAATCTTTTCTTAAACGTTCTCTAATAGGTGTATCAACCTTAACAATAATGAAGTTTGATGAGCTTGTACATACGAGTTTTCATATTTAGATTTTGATACCAGACTAAAAGGGGTTAATACGTATAGCCTGGAGCAAAGGAGATTCAGAGGGGACATGATTTAGTTGATTAAATTTATCAAAATGAACGATGTTAAAAGGTTGCATTTTTGCACAGAAAGCAGGACAAGAGGTCATTGGCTTAAGCTAATCAGGAAATGAGGAAAAATTACTACTTGGGTAGGGTTGCAGGCACTTGGAACGGTTACCGGAAGAAGTAGTAATGCGCAAAGGGGGTAGATAGCTTTAAAGGGCCACTGATCTTCATTGGGGAGTAATAAACTGACTAGGACCTCCCTAGCTGGGCCCAGAATTAAAATTTGATGAATCAAAAAGCAACACTACAATACGATTTCCTGCGCAGTTTCTTGCGAGTCAATTACAGAAGGAACTTCCTTGTTGCTGGTTATCACACTTATACAGGGTGTCTATAAAAGAACTCCGGGGTTAAAAAAATTAATATTTTTTAAACTATAAAAGATAGCGAAATTTGATCAATTCCTTTGAAACAAGCAGCTCAAAGAGTTTTACTCATACCAATTGGGAATGTTTCTCTCAACAGTTGGCAGCGCTGCGGAGCGTTGACCTTGAAATGACGTAGCGGCTGCGGCAGGCAGTCAGTGTCGTCTGGACTGCCGCGCTATGGCGACGCCTCAACAAAAGGCTCAATGTGTTATTTGGCTCATAGAAACTAATTCTGTTGTTACTGTACAAAGAAACTTTCGACGTAGCTATGGTGTTGACCCGCCTACAGACAAAACAATTCGTCAGTGGTTAAGTGCGTTCAAGGAAACAGGAAGTGTTTTGAAGCAAAAGTCGCCGGGTAGGCCGCGTGTGTCTCAAGAGAATGTGGATAGAATACGAGCTTCATGCACTCGAAGCCCTAATAAATCGGTAACAAGACGCTGTCTGGAGTTGGGGTTACCAAGATCAACAGTCCATAAGGTCATTCATAAAAGACTTCGTTTAACTGCCTACAAGATTCAACTTTTACACCATATGAAACCGGCAGACAAGGTTAAGAGATTCAACTTTTCTGTTTCCATGCTGGATAAAATTGATGAAGATAATGATTTTTTAAAAAGTGTGGTTTTTAGTGATGAAGCTACTTTTCATGTGAACGGAACTGTAAACAGGCATAATTGCAGAATTTGGGGTTCAGAGCCGCCCCATGAGTTTATTGAGTACGAACGTGATACGCCCAAAGTGAATGTTTGGTGTGCTTTTATGCATGACAGAGTCATAGGTCCCTTCATTTTTTCCGAAAGGAATATCAATGGTGATGTCTATTGTGACATGTTAGAGGAGTATGTTTATCCTCAGTTGGATGACATTGAGGCGGAGAAAGGTTTAGTTTACTTCCAACAAGATGGGGCGCCGCCACACTTCAGTTTGCGTGTGCGTGAGTCACTGGACGCTCGTTTGGGAAACAGGTGGATTGGAAGGGAAGGACCTATTCCATGGCCACCAAGGAGCCCTGATATGACTCCGTTGGACTTTTTCTTCTGGGGGCATATCAAGAATCTTGTGTATGCAGAGAAAATTCGAAATGTTCGCCATCTCAGGGAACGAATAGTGAATTGCGTGGCGTCCGTTCCCCCAGACATGCTCGCCAGGACATGGGAAGAGGTAGAATACCGTTTCGACGTGTGCCGTGCCACTAACGGAGCTCACATTGAACTTTACTAAGTTGTTAAAAAATCTTGAAAATGTAAGCTTTCTAATCATGTATAAAACATGTATGTACGTTTTTTACTTTATTAAAATATTTTGTCTTAAAACCCCGGAGTTCTTTTATAGACACCCTGTATTTGTATTTGGATTTGGATTAACCCTTGAAGAACCATGGGACATATAACGTGTGTTCTTAGTTCAAATTTTATTTTAAAAGCTTTTTATGTGAGCAATGCATAAAAAAATCAGAGTGGCTTATAACTTTATTTAGAGACGTCTATTTTTTGGAGCGGTTGTTTCGAGTTAGTTACGCGGATAGGCAAACTTTGTCTGTGTTTTAGACTGATGAGAAACTTTTCCCGGTTGTTATGTTTGCGAGGAGTACATTACGTGCTTTATCTAAGAACTTGTATAGTATCCCAAGATCTGTATAAGATAATATTATTTTTTTTTCTTTTCACATAAAGAAGGTGGAATTTCTGTTGAGAAATTTCTAAGAAATATTGAGCATAAACAATGATGAAAAAATACTTTTGCTTAAAGGTTTGTTTTGAAGGAATAATTGCGTTCACAAGTATATTAATTTTAATATTTAAACTTCTTACAGAGGATAAAATAAAATATTTTGTGTTTCCACCAAACGAGGATAGCTATAAATGTTGTAATATAAAACATGATACCCTTAAATTACTTTTTTGTTTTTTTTTATAGTGCAGCTACAAATGGTTATATAAGGAGCGAATTTGTACCCACTCTCATTTGACAAACGGAAATACGCAATACTCAATTTAATGAATCAAAAAGCAACACTACAATACTATTTCCTGCGCAGTTTCTTAGAGTTATTCAATTACAGAAGAAACTTCCTTGTTTACAACCACTTAACGCCATAACCTTGCTGTTAACAGCATTAAATGAAAGAACAAAACTATCAAGCATATTGTTGTTAGATGTCAGAAAGCTGACAATAAAATCTCCAGGTGTTGAAAAGAGATTCCTGAATTTGTATTTGTAAACTATTAGTTCAAAATAAAAATATTTGCTCTATAAACAACATCGATGCAATTCTCTTAAGTAGCATTTCAAGTTAAATTGAAAAACATCGCAACTTAACTATTGTCTTATTTGAATGATATGGATCTCATCAAGTAGATAATAGGATATATCACATTTCAAACAACTCTATTAGCACCAAACCTTATCCTATCCATCACAAGCCACCTGCCGCATAAATAACTGAAAACAAAGAAAGGGAAATATTTCAAGGTCTCGATGCGAAAAATCAAGAATGGTTTTTTTTTGAAAACCAGCATACTCACTTAATGTTTACAATTAACCTTGAGGCCGAAAAGTTTTTTAACGCGTAAAACCATCTATCATTTTCTTTGAAATAAGCATTGAAGCAAGTTTTTATAAGAAAAGATAGATCTTCCAAGTTCATGCTTCATGGATTCAAAACTTCATTTGTTTCAATTGACATCTTTCATTTCGGACTGATTCGTGCTAGTGGAAAATTATTTCTCCTCATTGAATACACCAGGTAAGCGGTTGAATTCTTATGTTTCTTGCAAATCACTATAAGTAGCATGGTTTGAAAGTGAATTCAGACTGATAAAATAGATTACATTTGACAGGACTAAATGGTAGTAAAATAATGATAGTAGTAATATTTTAATTCATGAATTAAACCCAAAAAAAAAAAAAAAAAAAATCATCTGTGACAACCAAGAATAACAATGTCCAATGAAAACCACGCAGTCATTTATTAATAATCTCATGAATTATGAATTATAATTCCTTTTTAATTGAGGCAGTAAGAAGCAAAGGGATGTTAGTGCCAAAATTAAAAATTTGGAGATAACTAGTACAAATGGAAGATGAACCTTTTCTCTGTTTCGGGGTAAGAGATAGTACTAGTAGCCCTGGTAGGTGCTGCTATTCAGCATGACTTAGAAAAACAAAATCAAAGAAAGCCTACCTAGGACCGCAGTTTTACTCAAAGCTTGAAAATGTCCTCTTACATACCTTTGCTTCTTACTGCCTCAATTGTTCTTGCATTTCTTAATTACTTATTGATATAAATTTATGATAAATACCCTTTTAGTATTTTTGAACGACATTTATGCATCAATGCAAGAAGTTCACTTTCATATTGTGTGTATGCAATAATTTAATTTTTGTTTTATATTTTGCTCTAAAATGTCTCTCATTGAATATACAAATGTACTTGTATAACAATGAAACTTGTCAGTCACTTCAAATCTAAATAGTAAGGTAACGTAAATTTCAAACATTCTAATTGCAACTACACTGTTATTATTAGTTAATATTTTTTGAAAATGTCCAGAATCTCTTTTCTTAGAGAACAACTGCATAAAATGTTTTCGAATTACTTTTTTTTTCTTTTTTTTTGTGGAGAAACAGATACAAAAAATGATTAGAACTTATTGATTTGGTATATAAATTAGTAAAAAGAATTTACTGATCCGATTTTTAAAAATTATCAGTTGATTATTTTTTTTTGTATGAAAAAATTGTTAAGAAAAATTATGCAAAAATGTGCAGAATATAGCACAATATTCGAACAACTGTACTTTTCAATAAATATCCAGATAAACAGACGAGTAGCAAAATAAAATTTGATAGATTAATTCAATTGAAAAATTAATCTAATGCCCGTATAAATTTTTTTTTCAAGACTTTTCTTCCGCGGTAGAGTCGCAAATCAGCAAAATATGAGAAAAATGCAAGTAAAGGGGAGTAACTGCACATTTTTCATTTTTGTGCATTTTTGTCATCTCTTGTACGTTAGCTTTATTGCATACGCTTTTTTGTTTGGTTGGTTTCCGTTGGAAAAAAGCGCAAAACAATGGTCTCATTCCAACGTTTCCTTACTGTTAGTATTGAATCCAAAACGCGTTTCTTCAAATATCTCGAAAACTCATTTTTGCAGATACTGCCATTTACCTGCCTACTGCAGTAACTAATTATACGTTTTCAGCTATTACTTTGCTCTCACCGATTTATGAGTAAACGATGCATCATAGGCTAGTCTCAATTACGTTTTTTTCTGCATCATTTTAACCGGTTTACCCTCTTGCTCTATTTAGCCAGTCAAGGCATTATTTACTAAATAGTTTTGTTACTATTGGAACTTTACTTTTAATCATTCAGTTATACATAACATTTCTCTTAAATTAAATGAAAAAATTAGAATTAAAAAAAGGTAAAAAAAAAAAAAAAACACGAATTCAACTGAATTTATTAAAATAAATTTTAGCTACAATTTTTACTTGAACATTTATTTTCATTTATATTTTCCCTGTTTTTTCGCTTCAACTCTGTACTCGTTCAAATTCAGTGTAGTTTTGAAATTATTCTTGAAAAATTAAATTTCAATTAAACGCAACTTAAAATTGGCCAGCAATTTTTATGGAAACAGTTTCCACAGGTACGATATACGCATCGAATATTTAAATAAAACATGAAGAATAGATAATACGTTAATCAAGTGCTTAAAAAAAGGTAGAAAGAGAGAAAATGTAAAACGCGCTGGTTTTATATTTCATTGGCACTCTATGCTTTCCTTGCAGATCCTCTATAATCTGTAAAAATCTGTGCGCAAGTATAATATTAAATAAATTAAAAAAAAAAAAAACTACCGTTAAAAAAACTGTATCGTTACAAAAGTATGAATTTCAAATCAGAGAAAACGAAAATGAAAAACAAATTTTAATCAATTCGTTAATATTTTTAAAAGAGATTATATAAGTTAAGATAGATATAATTTAAAGAATAATAGTTCATAATTACCGTAGTTTCCGTATCTGAGGACTTAAAGCAAGTGACACGCAATCGTACTAACAAAAAGATCCACTTGTGTCATTAAAGATTAATCATGACTTTCTCTGTCCACCTATTTCACCTATTTCTCTGTCCACCTATTTTACTGACAAAAAGATCCACTTGTGTCATTAAAGACTGAATCATGTCTTTCTCTGTCCACCTATTTCAAAGTGAATAAAATAATGGCAATCCTTTGCAAAGTGAAATAAATAAGCAATCTTGCTTGCTCCAAAAAAAGTTAGAAATAGTAGAAATAGTTTAAATATGTTTCTTCGAACATGCTTAATTAGAGTGCAAAATCATATGATTATTGATTGTACCCTTAACAATGTATAATGTGAATCGAAAAGACATATAAGAGATTATAATTTGCAACCGTTTTGTGCTGTTGCTTTTTGAAGTCATTATATGAGAGATACATAATGTGTCTCAGTCACACCAACAAAATTCATTCATTTAGAATTTGTTTGAAGCCTTGAAATAGCTGTATGCTGTATTTTTTTGAGAATTTGTGCTTAATTTAAGTTAGTTTTTCAATTTAATCACCTTCAAAATTCACTAACATTTTTAAGAAATTCACAAAAAATGTTTTAGTATAAAACGTGTGTAATGAAATAAGGTAGAATTACATTTAAAAGTTTAATCAATACGATTTAAGTAAAACAATTAAATAAGTATGGCAGTAAATTGCCAGAATAACGTGTAAATATTCCAAAATGTCATATGAGATGTTATTTTATTACTGAATTTTCTCATTTTCCTCATACATACATACATACATACATACATATATATATATATATATATATATATATATATATATATATATATATATATATATATATATATATATATATATATATATATATATATATATATATATATATATATATATATATATATATACATACATATATATATATATATATATATACATATATATATATATATATATATATATATATATATATATATATATATATATATATATATATATATATATATATATATATATATATATATTAGCGAATTCACTGATCGAGTAACGCTCCTGACTTCACCGACAATGAAACTCGTGCCACGGCATGATAATATGATTATATTTTTTTTTGGCAATGTTTGCCATCCAGGAAAACGCTTTATTTTGACAAGGCTGCATTGGATCCAGTAACTTAACTGTTTTACTGGTAATACTGTTACTTTAGGATGATGAAGAAACGAAAAAGTGGTCAACAATGAACACTATCTACTAGAGTTTAGGGGTTAATCTACGGGAGTTAGGGTTGAAATTTCAATTATCAAAATATCAAACAGGCAATTGCTTCGTTCAAATGTAGAAGCAATTTTCACCTGTCATACCTTGACGGGCGATTTTTTAGTAGTACAGTAAAACCTGTGAAGTTGATCACCCTTGTAAGTTGACCACCTGTCTAAGTTGACCGCTTTTTCAGGCGCGGAATTAGCCCTTATCATATAAATAAAAATTTGTAAGTTGATTACCTGTTTAAGTTGACCACTAAAGTAGTGCACCGCAAGTGGTCAACTTACACAGGCTTCACTGTAAATAAATAATTATCTTTGTGTGGTACCAGTGGCGCACACAGGAATTTTGAAAGAGGAGAATCCAAGATCGGAAGCCTCATTCTCATATCATACCCGAATACGCCGTCAGACATATTGATATGAATTTATCGATTCCCGAGAACGAAAAACAGTAAAAAATAAGCTATTGAATAAATAATTAGCATTATTTAATGACATATACTTAAATGAATTATACCACAAAGAAAATAATATACGTATTATTTTTTTCATAATTAAAAAATGGATTCAGCAAAGCAAATTCATCGTTTCAGTATCACCATATGATTATAGAAGTTCATAGAATCTCATTTAAAGTAATCTGTAATTACAAAACTAAAAACATGGTTATTACAGTGTATTCATTTATAATCAATATACTGCTTGTTATAAACAATTCGTTATAGGAAAAGTGAAAATCTTTTAACATGAGGATTTTATTTTTTCACTGATTAAAACTGAAATTATTTTTGCCTTTGTTTGATATTATTTTACGTACAAAATACATAGAATCGTAATCAATCGGGGGGAATAAAGCAAAACCTATGGGAGGGGTCCGAACCCCCTGGACCTGGACCCCTCCCTTGTGTGCGGCTCTGTGTGGTACCCTTGAAAAATGCCCTTTTTTGGGTGTAAATGTGAAAAATTATGAAACAACGTACATAATGCACAAATTTCTATAAAAACAAACAAACATTTCGGGGTTACTAAAACCCCTTTTTCATTGTAAAAAATTGGTGAAATTTTTTTCGCATATATTTTTATCATAAGCTCATTTATTTTGCATTTAAAAAGAGCTACCTTATAATCTTGAAATACGTGTAGGCAATTTTTGCACGTGTATGTGCATTTGTTTTTGTAAATGTATAAGTGTGTGCATGCAATTTTTACACACCCGTACATACGTTCTACTTTCACTAAATAATTACAGCAGAAAACATAAATTATTCTCTAGTGATTTTTATTGATTTAACGGTACAGTGACCGAGAAGCATTTTGCGTTTGTCATTCTTTGTCCTAACATTAATTTCTCATAAATGTCAAATAGTTCTAAAAGTTATGATTTTTGCTCAACCAACAGCCGAAATACAATAATTCTTTATGGATAGAAAATACCAGAAAGGAATGCTATGACGGTGTTCAGCCAAACATGAAATGTTCTACCTTGTGAATTGCTAAACGTTTTTGTAACTAGTGAGTCAATATTGATACAGCCTACCACTTGACTCTAGTTCAAAAATTTATCTGAAATAACAGAGAAATAAAGTGCTGTAATATGATGATATAAAAGCGTTGTTTACAGGAGGTAGAGTTAAGGGTTGTATGATACATTAGACTTTTTTTTCTAAAATAAATATTATCATTTTGAAAATCAGAAAAAAATTCGAGGTAAATAAAAAAGTTTAACCAAAACCCATCATAGCTTTTCACTTTTATCGCTCGTTATATAAATACATAATACGACAGGAAGGATTTATTCTTTGATATTGCGGAGACTGTTTTGCAAAAATTGAAATAGAGATACAAGGGCATTTTTCCGGAACACTTAAAAACTGTAAGTCTGCATACACATTCATACCCATATATTCATACCCACATACGTAGTACATGAAATATACACATAGTATTACAATCCCTTTTAAGAGTACAGCAATGTATATTTACTTGTAAGTGTTCACAAATTTTCAGCCACATGCTCTTAAAAGACAGAAAATTAATATAAAAATGTAAAGTATAAAAAGCATGTGTTGTTTTTTTTTGGATAGGCTAAAATCTTCAAAATTAAAGTAGTTTTTATCAAAGACCTATTTTCTTATTAACTTAATTGAAAACTAAAACATTGTTTTTAAATTTTTAAATACGATAATAAGAAAATAGTTATTTGATAATAAAATAATGTGGAAGTGTATTGTACATTTACTTATTTCATAACACTTCAAATTGTCAAAAATATTTTTAGTTGCAAAGTTTTGTAAGCGAAAAAATTAATTTAATATCAGTGTCAGAGAAAAAGAAAGTAATGCTGCATTTACTATTGACACTACGTAAAGTGTTACTGCCAAAAATTCTATTTTTTCTTGAGTTATTTTTTTATTTTAGATCTTTCTGGTTGAAACAGGTACCCGATACAAGAATCATTAGGACATATTAATAATTTAGTAGCTAGTTAAGGGATGCAATTAAAAGGTCTAAGGACCTTTAACCTTCAGAATTTTCGATTTTCTGGAAAAAAATATATGTTATGCATAATTTAATTCGGAACAATTTAATACCTTATTTATTACCATACGCCAAAAACTTTTTAAGTTATCGTAAAAATTCGTAAACTTTCCCTATAGAGATTTATGTTAACAGCTGCTGTTAACATAAATCTCTATAGGGAAAGTTTCTTCTTCTGAACTCATTTACTGAATATTAAAAAAGCAATTTCAACTGATAAAGTTTTGTCATAACATTATATCTTTTCTAGGCTAGAATCTTTGTGGTAGAGTACATACTTTTCCCTCATAAACCACGAAACGGCAACGCGAATAATATGTCATGTTTTATGAAAATTGAATTAGTTGATTTTGGGTACATTAAGAGACCATTCGTGTCTTTATTACCTATAAGAGATGCAAAGCTACAACTATTTTCCAAAACTTTATAAATTTTTTACTTAAAAAGAAATATTTGAATAACTACTACTTACGTTACTCACATCAAATCTTTAAAAAATGATCTTTAATAAAAGTGGAAGCATAACTGTATAAATGCAGTTGCATTTCATTTGAGAAGTTATCAAAACTTGAGCATTTTTTAAGCAATAATAAAAATGTTGATGATGTTAATATTCTGATGTCTCAATAGCATGGGAAAATTTTCATATATATATATTACACAACGATCGAGTAACGCTCCGAGTAAACTCGCGCCACAGCATGATGATTTGATAATATGTTTTGGTCATGTTTAAAATGCAGGGAAAGTCTTTATAATGATAAGGCTGAACTGGATCCAGTTACTTCACTGTTTTACTGGTAAGGCTGTGTCATTTCAGGGGAATGAAGAAACGAAAAAGTGGAACACAATGAAGGCTATTTACTGGAGTTTAGTGTTAATCCACAGGAGTTAGGGTTAAAATTTCAACTATCAAAATATCACTAAACATGCAATTGCTCCGCTCAAATGAAGAAGCAATTTTCACCCGTGATGTCTTGAGAGGTGATTTTCTAGTATTATTTATATATTATTTTTATGCGATAATTTATGAAATTAATATAGAACATAAGACCATAGGAACATAGGAACATAAGGCAGTGAGAAGCAAAGGGATGTAAGTGAATTTTTTTCAGTTTCAAGAAAAATGCGTTTAAAATTCAGATCCTAGGTAGGCTTTCATTGATTTGTTTTCTAAATCATGCTGTATAGCAGCACACATCGGAGTTACAAGTACAGTAGGCGCCGCTTAATGTGATCACGGTTAATGTTATCATTCATTTGATGTTATCAGAATCAAGAAGTCCCGGAACAATTGTATGTTAACACAAGTTAAAAAAGTCGGATATTGTAATCAGCGTCTTCGTTTATTGTTATCACTTTTCCATAAACTTTTAATTTTTTTCCCGTTTTTGTTCCTCAATTAACAGAAATACATAGGCAAACCCTGACAAGACTAACTTTCTGTGTAGCATTTTGTGGTTTTCAATAGCAATTCAAAATTTTTCTAAGAATGAAGCTATAGAAAGTTCGACCCAGTGACCACAGACTCCCCCTAAGAAAACTTTCTTTTGCACCTAAAAAATTCAGTCGTTGGACATGTTGCAGGCATTGATGTAGGACCTAAATTGTTGCCATTACTTTGTCAACTATTAAAGAACTATGTCGAGATTGAAAACAAAGCGAAGTTAAATTAAAATTTAAACAACAAGCAAAACCATGCTGGAAAAGATAGAAAAACTGAATGTGCTCTGAAACTGGTTTACGAATGTCAGAGAAAACGGTCATATTTTACTACACCTATTACTATGTGATTAAAAATTGCATAATTTAGGTTTAAATTTTTATAATTCAGATATTTCCATTCTGTTAATTTAATAATTTATAATTTAAAACTGCGTTCAGTTGAGTCATTGTGATTTTAATTTGAGGTTGCCAAAATAAATGCACCTTAATTGAAAAAAAAAAAAATATTATTTTATGTCTCCTTGATTCTTTTCGGTTATTGTTATCAATCGGTTATTGTTATCAAATTGTATTTGTCCCAAAGTGATCACATTAAGCAGCGCCTTACCATCTCTTGCCCTGAAACAAAGCAGAGGTTCTCCTGCAACCTGTACTGATTATCTCTAAATTTTTTAATTTTCGAACTCCCTTTTGCTTCTCACTGCTTCTACATCCCGTGCTGTATAAAGCGTTAAAACATATAGTGTATCCAGTGCTGTATAGAGGATTAAACAAATTGACCTGCTAGAACTCCCACATCAAGTATAATTAAAGTTCTGTAAACTTAATCTAAAAACAAGTTTTGAAAAAATAACTGAAAATTCAATTTACAAACATAATGAAGCAAAACCAAGGAAAGAAAAATTTGTAACATTAGTTTAAAATTAGCCGATATTTAAGATTTATTGATTTTCTTTAGATAAAGACTACATACAATGCATTGATTAATTTATAGCTGTCAAATAAGTCGTACAAATATTTTAAGAAATACTGCTTGCTTTGTACATTAAAGTTAAAAAATAGCAATAAAACATTTTTAAATTCAAGAAAAAGAAAAAAAAAAGTTCATAAAAATATTGTGTGATTGTAAAAGAGTTTTATAATTTTGAAGCTTATATTCGTTCCAACGCCTTCTAATTTCTGAAAAGATAAAGAGAAAGAGAGAGCGAGAAAGAAATAGAGGAGGGAGAAAAAGGGTGATTTTTTGAGAAAGAGAGATAAAAAGATTGTACAAGCAGTAGTACTATACTGCCGTGAGCAGGTAAAGGGCAGTAACTGCGAATTTTTCATTTATATATTTATATTTATTTATTTATTTATTTATTTATTTATTTTTTTTGCATTTTTGTCATCTATTGTACGTTATCTTTATTGTTCAAGCTCGCTTATTTGGTTTCCGCTGGAAAAAAGGTGCGAAAAAAGTCTAATTCCAACATTTTCCTATTATTAGTATAGAATCCACAAAAATATCTTTAAATATCTCAAAAATTCATTTCTGCAGATACTTCGGTTTACCTGCATACGGCAGTATACGTTGATGAATTATTACTGGGCTGGTAATAAAATATAGATGCAAGAGGGAAATGCTGAAATATGCATCTTCCCTTTAATTAAATTACTGAGAAAGAAATCTTTTTATGATAAATCAATACAGGTTTCCTAACTTGGCATAGTCTTCCGCCAAGTAACCTAAATGATATAATTTGGGTGATGAATAATTTTTAGTGGTGGTGTTCTGACACATTTTGGAAATGTTAAAGTTTCAAAAGGAAACTCTTAAATTGGGCTTTTTAGAAACGTTCTTTTAGGCTTAGCAAAACTAAAAAGAGTAATGAGAATAATAATAAAAGGTATAAAGCAGGACATGCGTCAGTGGATGTTCAGGATGAAAATATATTATCGTCTTATTGTTAGTGGTCTGTATCATTTTTTAAAAGTGATAACATTTTGATGTAAAAGCGTTGTTTATTTATGACAGCAGAAAGAACAGTGCTTGCTTAAACAAGATAAAGCAAGTTTAGTTCTCTATAATGTAGTGAACAATAAAGATTGCGACACAGTAAACTTTTTTTTCTGTAAGACTCTAAAGATACTCCCCGAGAATTTGGTTGCACCAAAAGTGGTCAATAGGGTCACGCAAAGAATTAAAAGAAAAAAAAAAAAGAAATCGAGTCGCTACAGCGCAGAAAGGTGCGAATGGGGAGGACTATTATATATATTCCAATCGCGCAACAAGCCTGAAAATTCGAAAAAATATAATATTTCACTTTTTCTTGGTGATTTTTTCTCACTTCTGCGTCAATGGTTTTTAAATGTTATTGGACGAAAATGTTGCGATTAGGGAAGAATTAAAAAGCAACATTTTCTTTATATCGAAATCGGATAATATCTGACGATTCCGCAACGAGTTGTGGGATTTGTTTCCTTGCGATTTTTTCAACTTTTGCTTCAATGCTTTTTGTTTCAATAATATAGGGCATACAAATTGAAACGAATGCTACCATATACTAATATAAATAATTATTTTTTCTTTTTCTAACGGATCATCTTTCGATTCCCAAATCCATAACAACTAATGAAAAATACAATCTTTTCAGTTTTCGTAAATTTTAAACAAATTATCGTAGATGCTTCGGGATTTTAAACGAAGTTAACATGAATATAAATCTGTAAAAGAACTTCTTTAAGAAATAATATATGATTCACTACTTGTCTGACCCATACTTTAACTATAAAAACGTGATGCATTGAAAAAATTAAACTGTTACTTTCAAAATTCACAGAAATTATCTGAAAAAGGGTCGTATTTGTAAAGAAAGAAAGTTCTGTGCGATTGTAAGATAACCTCTAAATACTGCAATATATTTCAATTCCCCTAAAAAATTGTTTTTGCCTCATTAATCTTTCGCAATGTTTTAGTGCATTTAGCACTAAAAAACAAGAAAGGGAGGGGAAAAAAAATACTTCGCCTGAAATTGAATTTGTTCATTTTTAATATCATTCAAGCGCGTAGCGCAATCTGCAGATATCTGATTGCAATAATTGTTTTTAATTCTTTTAGCACTTAATACACACGAAAAAACTTATAAGACTACATAGTACAAAGAAAATTTTTATTATTTAAAGATTATTGCAATTAAATAGTGGTCTTAAGCTCCATATAGAGTATGATAATGTATTTTAAAATGCGTCTTAACTTCAGTTTTTAATTAAATGAAAACATTTTGCATCTTTTTATTTCCGAAAAATTTTATGTAATACTTAACTGTAAATCTACTTTTTAGTAACAAAGGGATTCAAAAGTAAAAAAAATAAAAATAAAAAATTAAATATTTAATTATAGCATTAATAACTAACAAAGTTACAATCTGATAATATAAAAGTAACAATTATAAATATTTATATTTTTTTAACACGTATAATATGTAACAGTATTACTAAAAGAGAGGGTATGGGAACTGTGTTCACATGTGGCTCTAGATATTGGGTTCACAAATGCTCCATCATCTACCGTAGAACAAACTTGCAGAAAAAGAGAAATCTTAATTAATTGTATATATATTTTTAATATTATAGAAATTTACTTAAATGTTCGTAAAATTCGTTTGCAATAATTAAATTTAGCTTAATAGTTAGTTTAAAATATGTTTTCAAGAGTAAAATACAGTAATAAAATTACATACAACATCTATTCGAACAAAGCAAGTTTCCACCAGAGAAACATAAAATCAAGTTTTGCCAAGAGGTATAGGACTGGTAGCGCCGTTACTGGAATTTTTCAAGATTTTTCTGCTTGAAGTTATCTAAGTAAAACATACAATGCTCACAAGTGCAACCTTTTCAGCAGGGGTGCCCATCCCCCCCCCCCCAAGTTCGATGGCGCAAATCCCAACCCCCACATTTCTCAATCCTTTTTCCCTTCGGTATTTTTTATTTTTCAGGTCTCTTTTTTCATATTTTATTTACTTTTTAAAAATATTTTTTTATACATTTATTTATTAATTTTTAATAATAATAATAATAATAGTTATTACTATTTTATTAGAAAAGTTTTGTTCTACGCCGATGACATACACACGTACACACACAAACTAAATAACTAAATGAAATAAAATATAAACAGAATAAATTAAAATAAATAATTTACATTTAAAAAAATCAATAAATAAATTAAATAAATAAATAAAAAAATCCCCCCCCATGTTGATGGCGCAACCTGCGCAGCAATCCCCCCCACCCCTGTCTGTTCACATGTGCCCCTTTTTCTCCTACAGGTCGACATTAGCCTGTGATTAAAAAGCAACATTCACATACGAAAGATATCGGCGACGATCGAACGGTTTTGGCGAATCACCAGTGAAAATTGACATTCTCCGATTTCGGTCTTTCACGGTAACAAAAATTAATATTATAATTGCTATGACTAATTTAATATTACAATTGTGCACATTTCTTATTGCACAGTTATTATTTTTTGTACATATCTGAAGCAAACGTGTTGGAATCCTTTAAAAAAATAGACAATATTGAAATCACTGTCTGTGATGTTTTTCTTTTCTTTATTTTAAAACTTCAAACACACATTTCATTTTTCTTTTTTGAAAGGCTATATGAGGTACTTTCAGTTTCTCAGCCGCGGACGTTTCATTATTTAATATAATCTAGAGATATAATAAAGCGTCAGAAATGTGTGTTTTTTCTTTAATGTTTGTCATTTAATGATTTTCAAAAGTAATTCGCTGCGTACCTTTTAACCTTCAACTAATAGCTCATCAGTTGGCGAAATTCCAACAGAAAGGTTGTTTAACCAACTACACGGATATAAACAATGCGTGCAGTTTTCTTAGCTTTTTTTTTTTTTTAACATTGGTTGTTTGTTATTTAAAACCAATTAGATAACGTCTTGCTCAGGAGAGAAGAAAAAAAAAAAAGTTTTCAATCTTGGGTTACGTCATTAGAGACAAGGTCTTCATATTCTCATACTTAACGAATGCATCAGAGAAAAATTATCAAATATATAATGCAATAAGTGGGCTATGAAACATTTTGTTTTATGATTCAACAACGATGAGCAGGTGAGCGATAAGGAAATTCATTCTGAAACGACTCTTAAAGACTAATAAAGTCTCGCATAACAAATGCTGAGCTCGATCTCAAATTTGCAATAGCGTGATTGTTCATTCTTTTACAACGGTGATTCAATGCTCGTGCAACGGACGGCTGAAGAAATAAAAAGTGAGCGCATCAACAGATCATTTTTCAAACGTGTGATCGAGTCGCTTGGCTTAAATAGTGGATATATATGTATGCCACAAAGTTTGGCTCTTTCCACTGATCGCTCCCGACTGCAAAAGTAAGTACAGTTCATCTTTAGTTTAGGTCTTAGAGACTGTATGCTGAAGATTGCTTTCAAGTTGAAGCAAATATCAGAATTAATTTTCAAATATGTAACTGAATCTTAACTTTATTTTTTTATTTTACAAGGCATTCCTAATAGCTTACATTCGCACAAAAGTTATTTAAAAGAAAATGAAAAAGAAAAAAGAAAAATGTGTAAAAAAAGAAGGCTTAATGTAGCGTAAGAATATAGGAGACAAAAAAGAGATAGTCAAAAACAAATTAAATAACTAAATAGGTATTGAAAATAAAAAATTAAAAGTACGATTTTCAGATGGAGAAATGTATCCCTCGGTCAGTCAGCGGCCCCTTAAAACTTTAGAAGGAATGACGAGCAAATGATTTTTTTCCTAAACGATATTGAGTAAGGCATCTAATTCCCGTATTTAAAGTTTTGATATGAACTAGTTTTTTTAAAGTTTGAACAGTTCAAAAAACTGAACATTAAAGCCTACTTGGAAATTCAAGGCAAATATGAATCCGCTCTTGATGAAAAATGTGTAATTTTTTTTTAAATATTTCTTTTTATATTTTAAGGGTTTAATAATTTTAAGGGGGATAATTTTATTTTTTTTTCTTAACAATTCAAGAATTTTTAACTCTCACGACGCCAAAAGAAATTTGAACCTTTTAACTGACAAAAAAAAGCAACACTAAAAATTAATTCTAGTATTGTAAAAAAGAAAAAATAGTGCAGGTTCTGAATTAGTTCTCAATTTTCGGATTCAAGAAATAGAAAAATAAAAACAAGACTTAACTTTTACGAAAGTTATAGATATAGGTTAACTCAACCAAAATGAAGTGAGTTCAGCGCACGAGAAAGCAACACATGATTTTGTTTTTAATATAAATGATTAATGAAAAAAAGTAAAAGAAAAAATCTTCCGGAATATTTTAAAAAAATTTTAATATACTTTTTTGCCAACGTTTAAAATTTTAATTGATGTTTTGGAAAAAAATAATTTTTCATTAGTAGGGTCTGGTGGGGGAAAGTGGTCAATGGGGTAAAGTGGTCATTCGTGAAATAAATGGCTATAGCTTGGAAATAAATGTTCGAATGAATGTGAAAATTTTGTTATAGAGTAGGGCAGTTAGAAACTATATTTTGAATACAAAATTTAACAACTGGCAAAATTTTATTTGGTGAAAGAAAATATTTTGAGTGAATATGAAAAGTTTTTAAATCTAAACACCTCTTTTAACTTCCTTAAGAAATTTTGTTTGTTGGAATTATGAACAGATTGACTGCCTAGGAAGCTTCCTACATGTCTCAAGAACACTTACTTATTAGCAGTTAGCTGACTCTCTTTTAGATTATTTTTTAGAACAATTTAAGTAAGATGGGGTAAAGTGGTCATAATATTAGGCTTAACAAATATTGTTCTTTTAATGCCAATTAATCGTTAAGTATAAGATAGATATAAATTAAATAGTAATTTCACTTAATATGTATTGTTTTTACAGTAAACGGGGTTAAATTTACGAGTATATGCATATGTATACGCTAGTGTAGGGACGTATATAGACGTATTCACATAAATGCACTAATAAATACGTATATGAGTATCTATCTGCAAGTAATTTTAATCTAAACAGGTATACATTCGACTATAAACGTATATACTCGCTTATACTCGTGTATGTATAAACACTTATATACTCAGGTAGACACGAATATACGCGTACGTGCTCGAGTAGACACTAACACACAAGCATATGATATACAAGTAAACAGGGTGAGTTGAAACTTTTGAGCAAATTATTAAAATGTGTTAGAGGGGAGGATAAGAAGCAGGAACCATAAGAACATATGGTCACAAACACAATGCTGACGCACTACATGCACGCAGAGCCATAAACTGATGGATGCAAAACAGGTCACAAATTTATATATTACACAAAGAAAGTTTAACACAACATTTTAGGTCTGAAGAAAGTTTTAAAGCGATTGATGAAATTTGCGGCCTGCTTATAATTCTTTGCTTCTTATCCTCTCCTTTCACACTCCTTAGATTTTTGCTCAAGAACTTTTGCTCATTCTGCAGGTACACATGTATATAAGCTTATATACACGTGTATACATTCATGTACTGGTGTATACACGGAAATGTACGTATATACGTCTATACAGGTATATAATCATGTTTACACGTACATACGTATATACTCGTGCTTCACAATATATATATATGTGAGTAGACACGTACAAACACGCACTGGATGTATCCACGAATTAACTCGTGTATACCCGTATATGTGTGTATGTACACTTATATATGCGTGTATACGTCTATTGCACACGTATATACTCAGGTATGCACGTATGTACTCGAGATACAAGTACATACACGCATATGATATTCAAGTATATACCCGCACGTACGCGTGACACGTATATACTCGTGTAGACACGTATACACTCGTATAGGTGGTAATCTTGTATACATGCTTATATACTCGTGTATACACGTATATACTTGAGTAGGCACGTGCATGCATGTATCTGATGCATACATGTATCTTTTCATATATGAACGTGTTTACTAATGTTTACACGACACGTATTTACTCGTGTATACACAAATATGTTTGTGCATATACTTGTAACTATAAAAATAACCGAAATATACAAATATTAGGGTTGTTTATGATGGTTTTGCATCTATTTTTAACTATGACCACTTTACCCCATACTATGACCACTTTCCCCCACCCCGTGGGGTAAAGTGGTCATAAATACAAAGGGAAAAGAAAGTGTTATAAAACTACTTAAATCAATATTTATTTTCCTAAAACTCAATGTACTGTGTTCTTTAATAATGCAATGTAAAATAAAAACAAAAAAAGTTTAAATCTTTAAAGAATTTATTGCATCTATTATTCACATAAGTTGAAAACCTACGATTTTATGACCACTTTACCCCACCATACCCTATAGGTTATAATTTGGTCCATTTGTAAAATATTGCATAGAAATAGTTCTTACTTCGTTTTTTAGCTTATTAATAAAAGAAAATTTTTTTTGGAGGGGGGGGGGATTTTTTTTCTCTCATTGATAGTTTGCTTCTTCTTCTCTGCTCACTTACACATAGGAGAAAAAAAAAGAGAACTTGATTTCAAACTACTCCTGTATATACATTTTTCTTTTTTTTTCATTTATTAAAATTACTAAACTAAAATTTCTAAACTTACTAAAGCATTTACTAAAATGTGATGAATAAATAATTGTTTAATGTAATGATACTGATTTTTTAAAACTTAATTACCATTCACTTCGTATTTTAATTTATTATCTTTTAAAAAGATGAATTACCTTTAATTTAGAGTCAAAGAATAATCGAGAACCATAGAGAGAATAAGATAGCTTTTGCTCGAAAATTAATGTAGCCATACGGGAAAGTAAGTCCGTTTAGTGCTCGATAAATATTTGCAGGGATGCCCACCTAGGGGGGGGGGTCATGGAACAAACTGTACCATTGAAATTTTTAGGTGGAGGTGGTGTTTTGAGGGGTATTTTCTCATTTTTCTGGGGGGCTCTTGCTTTTAGGGGTGTCTTTATGATCTTTAGGGGGGCGTTCCCTTGCACTAAGGGGGTTGGGAATCTCTGTATTTTGTACTGATTACTGCTCTCCAAGCGCGACTAAAAAAAAAGGACTGGGAAGGGTTTTTTTTTTTTTTTTTTTTGCGAAAAAGAAACTTAACTAGGCGTTAAATAATTCTTACATAAGTTAAGAACAGTTTTTTTGCATTATTATTATGATGCACTTGCAGTAACATTTAAAAACAAAGAGAAGTAATTATTGTATTATGTGCCTAAATAAATAAATAAAAAATACGAAATATGGAACATTATAAAAAACTGATCATAAAACAAGTATAAAATATTGCATAAAGTATTATTACTCTTATTTCATTACGGATAATTTTTCAACACGGACTGATAAAAATCTCCGAGCACCGATCAAAAATTATTGTTCCGACAAGATCTCATTCGTCAGACCAGCGGTTTCGAATTCCTGCTATATTTCGACTTATTTATATTGGTTAAAAAATTAATTTATTAAATTTATTTAATAAATATTATTGCTGTATTGTGTAAGGTACTTATTGATACAGTAAAAGCAGTTAATGTTAAAAGAATACTACTTTTTATTTTTTAAATCATAATGTTATTTTTCTTGGTGTTGCCTCTCGCGTTCTATAAAACTCTGCAATGTACTACACAAACTAGATTATAAAGGTGTTAAACTAATAAGTAAAAGTATTTTTTAAGTAATGAAGGTACATATTCCTGTCGGGTATAAATTTAATTTAATCACTGATTTTTAAAATATTTCACAAAACATAACTTTTGTAAAAAAAAAAAAATAATAATGCAAGTAGATTAGTAGAGCTACACGAAGTCTCTGTTTGTTGCGTACTAATGAAATTTAGAATATCAATTAAACCAATAAGTTTAGTTATGCAAATAACTTAAACACATATTTTTTAGAACTGTGAAAAGTTTATGTTATCATTAATATTATTAAAGCTTTCTGTAAAAGAAAAAAAAAAAGTAGAACAGTAGTCTACGTGACGTTTTGAAAAATGCAAGACAGGCTAACATGTATTTTAAAGTAAGTTTTTGCACAAGTAAAGGTATAATGAGGCGAGCTAGCAAACAAAAAGACTGCAGCAGTAAAACGTTGGTAACAACAAAACTGCTCTTGTACTTGATTTAAAGCAAGTATGCTCAAACCTGTGATCCATTTGCATCATATCTGTGACTTTTCAAAACCTTAGTTAAATTTAATTAAACATTTAGAAAATTGAATGCAAACGAAAACATGTTTAAAAAATAACTGAACCTATAATGCAAAGCAGATAAAACCTTCAGTTTTTTTTATATTATTCATACTACTATGTATGATTTAAAGATGATATTCTCTAAAATCTTTTTTTTTTTCAATAATTGAAAATTGTGCAGATTCAATACGGTAGCTATGTATCAGATGAGAATCTTGTAAAATACAGTCGAGTCCCGACTTACGCGAGGGAGACAAGACACCTCGCGTAAGTCGGAATTTCGCGTTGAGGAACAAGGTATGTTTAGTGATTTTTTATAAGTATACCCAATTTTTTCAGACGTTTGTAAACACCCCTCATATTGTTTCAAACCGTTTATTAACTATCTATTGCAGTATCTTTTACAAAGAACGGAACACCCCTCTTTCTAGCCCCTTTAATCCACAATGCAAGAGCAGCTTCCATTTTCATGATGTTAGTATTTTGCTTCGAAACTACTTTGCGAGCTACAGTATTAAAACTTAATTAATAACTTTTACGGATTTCCTTTTCTTGATTTTTAATTATCCGAATTGAAGATTCACTCATACCTAATTTTCGCGCTACTTTTGATGCACTTTTTACGTGTTCAAGCATGTCCAGAATTTTGACCTTTTCTTTAATCGTCAAAAACTTTTTCTTTCTCTTCCCATCTTCGGAAACTTTAGTTGAAAGAAAACGTTTGGGTGCCATTCAATTTTATAAACGGTCATACGTAGAATGAAAAAATCTGAATGAAAAATACCGAGTGGATATTTGTATAATCGAAAGCAAAGCGATGTTTAGACTAGTATAGTGATTGAACTTCCTGTTTCAGTGATTCCAAAGGGATGAAAGTCCATTCACGAAACCAATATTTAGTGTCAATGAAGCCCATATTAACACTCCGCGATTCTTTTCCAAAAATTTTCGCGCTGCAGCTCGAAGGCCTCGGCTGCAGTCGTAGAATTTGCGTCAGCAAAAAAAAAAAAAAAAAAATCTCATTACTCAGGAAAAACTCGCGATGTAGCCATTTCGCGTAAGTCGGATCGCGTTGTAGCGGGATCAGACTGTAAGATCAAACTGCCTTTCCATTCTGCCAACAGAAAAAATAAAACACGAGATAAAATTGAAGAGTAGCTTTCAGATTGTTGAACTACGTTTACAAAGTAGGAAAACGTAAAGTGAAAAGTTTTTACGTCTATGGAGTTTTAATTCCATAAAAGATGTATGGTCTTGCATAAAATAAGAAAAGTATTTCATTTCAGAAAAAAATATATTTTAATCAAAATTCCACTAAACCGTACATTCTTCAGATAGTTTACTCATTTTATCAATAAAAACATATTATTCTTTTGCAGTCAAATTTACAACAGAAGACAATTTTAAAAAAAATTGTAAATCAGATGCAAACTGATATTAATAAAAAAAATCATTAATAAAACGCTTTCATTTTAGCTATTTTTTTATATTTGTAATAAGAAGAATCTATAAATGTCAGTAACCATGAAATACATTTCTGTACTTTTGATTGCTATGTTTTGGCAGTTCATTTTTGCATTTAAACTAAGTGTATTGTTTAGAAATATACATAACTTGCAAGACTTTTATGACAAAATTTGCAGCGGTAGTATAAACTCTTCTTTAGCGATAAACTAAATTTTTTTTTTTATCGTTTCAAGTTCGTTGAACTACGGTTTTAGAGATTCAAAAATAGCAAACCAAATTTTGTGTTAAAAATAAGTCTCATAACATGTTGTTCAAACGTACGTTAAAATGATCATAAGTAGGGCTCGACCGATGGCATTTTTTGGCCGATGCCGATTGTTGGCCGATTGTTCAAAGATGGCCGATGGCCGATAGTTTTCCTCCAAATGGCCGATTGCCGATGGCCGATGGCCGATGCCGTCGGCCGATGGCAAAAAAAAAAAAAAAAAAATTAATAAAAAGATTAATTTGAATTCTGATATGTTTAATTCAAATTATGTTTTTCGCAATCACGAGTTGCGACAGGACCCTACTTATTGGAGTTATTGTTTCCAGAAACTGCTCCTGACCCCCCAAACCTGCCCTTCTCCTGAGCGGTTACGCGTGTATAGTTGTGTGTTTGTGTGTGTGTGTGTGTAGGCGCGCATGCATATGTAGGCTTGTGTGTGCGTAGACCTGTGCACACACGTAGGCGTGTATGTCTCTCTGTGTGTAGGTGCTTGTGCATGTGTAGGCTCGTGTGTGCATACTTTTGTGTATGCACATGGGCGTGTAGGAGTCACTGACCAGGAGAAGCGAATTTCGGGGGACATTGCTCAGGACCGGAGGAGCCGCGCCTGCAGAGGACGGTGGGCGGGAGTGCGGCAGAGGGAAGCGGGGGGGGGGGGGGGGGAGGAAATAAAATCAGCCTAACGTAAAGGACAGTCAAATGAGAACAATAAGCAATCGTGATTGTCAGGGATTTGAAGGATCATTGAAACAAGTATAAGAAATACGCAAAATGACATTTCTTAGCCAAAATAATTAATCGCTAAATATTTAAGAAATGCTTGAAACGACGAGGGTAGGTTTGGGGGGGACACCCTCTGATTTTGGAGTAACTCACAAATTTAAACTTCGGCCCCAACTTCAGCCTCATTTTTTTAGTACAAAACCGCGACCACCAACGCCTCGGAAGAGTTTCTGAATCTACTTCAGCACTTCCGAAGAAAAAATTCAAAAGTGCCTTTGATTTCCGAATTATGTCACCATTCAAAACGTCTATAATCATTTTCTTACATTAACCCCTTCAGACCTGGTGTCCGATATACCGGACATACTTTTAAACAGCTCCTAATCATTTAATAATTGATTTAATTAGTTGATTATTTTGTAGTTGACTCTTTACATTCTACTTATTATAATTTGAAGTAATTTTTCGTTTTGGGTTTGACAACACTGACATATAAGGATTGAGAGATAGAGAGTGGCCCAACAATGGATTTTCATTTGAAAAGCGAGGTTTTTTCCTGATTTTTTTAAAAATAAACAATCTTTAATTAATAGTTTCAAACACTTATATTATGTTTTATAATTGTTTGTAGAACATTTTATAATGAAGTTTGTTCGGTATTTTATCGTTTTTGTATATGAAATATTGATTTCAAAAATATAAGTAAGGAATATTGGATGTGCCATAACTCTTTTAATTTTTCTCCTACAAACTCAACATTTTGTCAATAAGATACCCTTTACCATAGTACACTGTGTACCAATTATCAACATTTTTGGTCCAATATTTCATAATTCCGACTGAAGGGGTTAATGCTCTAAATTCTTCCTAAACAATATATAAAGCTTGAAAAATTTTTTCCAATTTTGAGAATGGTGTTAGTTTTAAACAACTAAGAAGTACAACCTAGAGTTTAATTTCAGAAATTGAGGGAGTGGGAGGAGGGGCACGCGAATGTTCTCGGATATACAAAAAATAGTCATAAAAATAGAGTTCAAAATAATCATAAACATTGAGCAGAAAAACCCTTTTAAAATTTGCACCCGAGTTTGTTTTGACGTGCAGTAGCGGATTTAAAAAATAGCAAATGTTGCAATTGCGCGAGAGGCCCATAACCTTAAGGGCACCGTAGGAGTTACAAAAATGCTTATGATAAATGTTTTACAACTTCTGTGATAGAGAAATAGGGCTCCAAACTTGTAGCTCCGCCGAAGCGATACAGAAAAGACTGCATTACTGTGATTCATATTACAAATATCGAAAAATTAAAAATTACCGTCGGTTTAACGGGATACTAACAAAATGAAACTAAACCGGTTTCGCCATCTCATATTTTTTCCATGGCCTCCAATTCGACAACACATCATCAAATGATCGTCAGTCTGAGACGCTATATTAATTTTCCATTGAAATAAGTAATTAATAGCCACAAAAAATGAGTAAATATACTTTTTTTAACACCCGATCGAAAACAAAAAGGGAAGTGCACAACTGGAACGTACGCACATCCCATATGCGAAAATTTAGCCTTCTGCAGCTTACCATTTTTGAGTTATGACTTATGAGAGATCCATACGTACATCCAGTCGCAAGAAACAACGCAATAATTAACTTCTTTGGTACCTGAATGCAGTATTAAAAACTCTTTCAGGGGTGATTAAAATAGAAATTCATACTGAAATTTAAGTAAACAATTTTATATGAAAACAATAACTCCCTTTACTTTGTATTAAAAAGTAAAACAACAAAGGTCCCTTTTTTTTTCAAAAACATCGGCCAATTCCATCGGCTTTTCGATGTTTTTTAAGGCCGATGGGCCGATGTTTCCTGCAAGTTAGCATCGGCCGCCGATGCCGATGCCGATGGCTAAATTGTTGAACCATCGGCGCCGATGCATCGGCCAGGCCGATGCATCGGTCGAGTCCTAATCATAAGCAGTTTCACGACATCAGATTATTAGAAAATGATATAATATTCTCTAAAACATTTAACTATAAATAAAGCAGGATTTCATCCCTCCGTTCATTCACGCCACTCCTGAATGAAAGTACAGTTTCATTTTATAGCTGTCATAAAATGAGCCAATATCCGCTGTTTAAACACATCAGGGTACACGGGCATAAAATTCTTTTAAATGGTTACATAACGAAATTTCTTTGAATTCCTAAAACTAAAGGATCAATTCCAGTATGCAATATATCAGTTGACACTTTAATTAAATATTGAAATTATTATTTGTGATGAAAAAATGCATGGCCGCATATTCCTAACATTGAGTTTTGGGACAGAGGCAAAATCAAGTACTTATTTTAGTTGAAAATTTTGTCAGAAGGCTTAAATTAGCCATTCCCTGGCATAATATAAAAAATGTGGTAAATGTTTAATTCAGAATTTTAAATGTAGTTCAATAAAAGAACTGTTAGAAGAGCCATTTTAGAAAAAGTCGAAATAAGTCTATCAGTTGAAAATGCAGCAAATGGTAGGCAACAGATTGTCAAGTTTATTGATTAAACGCATCTGCTTCGGATTCCTAGTAGCTTTCTCAATATTCAGAATCAGCTAGCATTAATATAAAATTTCAGAAGAGTCTTAGTTACACATAAAAATTTAGTACATGCAATAAACCTACAGCTCAGTTATGCCATCCAAAGATTGCAGGTTCATTCTTGTTATGAATCATCAGTCTGGAATAGATAATAACCGAGCGGGAGACAGATGTCTTCTTTTTGAAGCTAATAGTACCAACAAACTGGCAGCTAAAGTAAATTCTTCACACCACGCTGTACCGGATTTTGTTTTCAATAGACGAGTTGAACCGTACCATTGCTGCGGATTCTCACTGGTGTAGTACATTCACTTTAACTACCAGTTTGTTGGCAATCTCATCTTCAATGAGATGAAATCTGCCTCCAGCTCGGTTAATGCCTATTCCAAACTGATGAGTCCACAACAAAGAAGAAACTACAGTCTCTGGATGCCATAACCGCGCTGTTGGTATATTGCATGTAATTCTGTCTTAGCCCTGACTTAAGGGCAGTAACTTACTGCTTAAGAAAAATTAGTATTCCGCTCCTTCCATTAACAAGTAAACTGAAACATGCAAAAGAAATTAAACCGATTATTTCATCGAATTGGCTATCATTTTTTCACTTTACTGGCTCAAAATATTTCTAACGGGTAGAATAGACCGATCAATGAATGAGCATTTTTGCTCAATTTCCCTTTCAAAAATCCATAACTTTGTTAAACAAACTAGCGTTTAGCACGTGGCGATAAAATCATTTTTACTGACAAATGTAGTTATTTAACAAAATGGGATACATTTTACGGTTCTCCGTCAAGATTTCTAAGGATATTGCAATGAAAAAAAAAGCTTGACATCTGTGTAAATAAATGTCTCTAACTTGGGGACAAACATAACATTTTTTAGTTGTTTTCTTTTTGTAAATGAAGAGAAAAGAGCTAGAACTGTCCGTTCTCGAAAGCGAAGACTACCACTCAGGACATATTCCATTCCAAAAAGAGGCGTTAGGTTGAGGATGGGCACTTTCCGCTCGCACTTGCTGTCTTTGAACACGTTATTTTGTACCTTTTACTTCCGGGTTTCCTTTCCTATTTTGATAAAATCACAACAGACCTGACGCATGCGCGCGAATTGGTGCTAAGTCTATTAGGAAAACGAACAGTACTTCAATATTTGTCAAAGAAAAAACGTTTGAAACCTTACTTTTGAAAAAAAAAAAAAATGTGAGCTGTTCAGCTATTGTAGGGTTGTTCATTCACTCGTCGTTCTACTCTGTTAAACTGGAGATTGGAAGCATTTTATGTACGTTTGTGTGACGGTCTGATCTTTCAAGTTACCCTAACGTTTACTACTACAGTTACACATAACTTATTTGTTAAAAAAGAGTCGAGTAAAATGTTTAATCCCTCTTGAGATTTTGAAAAATTTAAATTTATTTCCATGCAGTTGTTTGCCTTTGAAAATATTTTCAGGACAAGGTGTAAAGAGGAAGATATATCTTTTATGCATTCTAATCAAATAGGTGGATTCGAACCAAGAATTTACTAAAGTAACACTGAAAATGCTCGTAAAAGATTTTTTCGATCTTTTCACATTAAGATTATTTTTCTTCAGTAGAGAAAAATGTACATTTGGCGATTATATAACGTCACTCGATGTTAGCTAATGATGCCAATGAAAGCTGTTTGAAATAAAAGAAAAAGAAGTATTCAAGACATCTCATGACACAAGACATAGGTTTGATAAATGTTCATAAAATAAATAATTTAATTAATAAATTAAATTTAAGGAATTGAAATCCTTCCTTTTTTTTGACGGAAGTGACGAATGAAAATTAAAATAAAAGAAAAATTGTTAAGATACATTTAAGGATATAAATTATACAAGTAATTCAATATCATACTGGAACAAGAGTGCAGCGAGTAGGTTACTCCACAGGATATTTAGTTTTAAGTCATATTGCCAGTCCAAGTATGTTAATTTATTCATGTAAGGAGTACTATTACCCCCCCCCCTCCACACCCTAGGAAAAGTTTCCCACTACGGTAAGTTGCAACGACAACTAATAGTTTTTTTTACATTTGAGAAGAACTTTATGCAACGTAAATACATGATTGAGTTACAAGTTAAAAAAAGAAAAACAAAATATTTTTCGAATGAAGTATTTTTTATTCCATCTTGGCGCAGTAGAAATTCAGTTCTACTACTTTTTAAATTTTACTCTGTAAATGTGGGACTGAAAAGTCTGAAAATATTTTACCATTTCACTTTACCCCTACAATCTTCTGCTTTACATAAACATTATTTTCTGCTGTCAATTATGTTTAGTTTTCTATTTTATTCTTTGTCTAAATGATAATTATATGCTTTTAAAGGTTCCTTCGAAATGGATCTTGTGAGAGTGACTTCTGTTTTGACTTTCGTTATGATGATGATCGGAATGACAGCAAGTCAAACTTGTCTGCCAATATTCTTGCGCTATAACGAAAAACATTCTTATTGTCAGCCGAAGAACCCATCATGCAACATACTTGCTACATATGTAACTGATGATGAAAAAGTTATAATTGTGGACGAGCACAACAAGTATCGAAGCAAAATAGCAGCTGGAAAGGAATTGAAATTGCCTTCTGCAGGAAATATGCTTCAAATGGTAAGATTATGGGATTTATGTATTTACAATAACATTTTAATGATCAATAGGTTCGTATAATACACTGTTAAAACTACAGGATGCATTCGGCACCTTTCAAGGGAGAAACGCTTGTTCACCAGCGGCACCCAATACGGAGCCGAAATCGCACCTCTAAATAGGGTGAAAAACAGGCACCTTTTGAAAACTAGACAGCCGGAGTGAAAAAAAGGAACCTTCGGTGAGAGAAATGGCACCCTTACTGTAGATTCTCCCCTCCCCCGCATTGTGTGCGTTTTTGAATACAGTTGTGTATTTTTTTTCCCCTTTTTTAAGTTTTGTTTTGATTTATGATATTCTACGTTTTGGACATTTTCACGTTGAACTCGGTATTGGGAATGATTAAAACATGTAATTACAGCATTTAATCATATTTCAGAGCTTTCAACATAGTTAAGAAGTGCTCTTAACTTTAATTCATCTGATCGTGCTCTAACTCAGTGTTTCTCAACCTCTTTTGACCCACGGGAGCGGTAAAAGCAAATGAAAAACTTTGCGGACCGGTGAAATCTTTATCGTTTTCTTAAAAATTCATAAAATAAATAATATGAATAATAACTCTGGGGCCGTTAAAAAACATGTGAAAAAATTCAGGGTTCTGATGGGTTTTTTAACCAAAAGTAATGTTAAAAATTAATAAAACAATAAATATCTACCCCTCCACTTATTATCAAAGATCTGTCACAAATACGTTATAATTTAAAAACGAGTAATTATTTAAAACATGTGAGAAATTATACATTTACTAAAACATGACGTATTCCGAAAATGAAGCATAGCTGTACTTATGGATTATTTACATGATGAGCCAAAAATATTCAGGGATATTACAATTACGGAAGAACAAAATCGTTTCATAAACGTTAATCAAGAGTAACAAAATAAAATGCACATAAAGTTTTTCAACCAGTTAAATAAAAAACCAAATGGAATTTCTAACGCTATTGAGCATCAACCGCTAACAGGAAATGATTCTAACACTTGAATGAGAAAGCAAAAAAAAAAAAAGAGCTAGACTGAGCGAGTTTTTTTTTCTCGCTAGCTTTCTGTTATAATTACGAAGCACAAGAAACATTTTTATTAAGGTTCTTTTGGTGATTAATAAAAGCTGCTTATCGAGAATTCAAGAAAGTAATGACAGATATTTTTAGTAGCGTTTTGAATGCTGGAAATTTCACGATAGTAACGGTAAACGGGAACTAGAAGACTAACGGTTACTGAAAAGCAATAAATGCACTTTTAAACACTTAACTATGTTTGAAAGCCCTAAAAGCTACAAAGTGATCAATAGCTGTACTTACTTGTAATTTCGGATAATTAATCCTAGAAAAGTTGTGTTTTAATCCAATAGTGTACTTCATTCAATGTGAAAGACACACAAACGCAATCATTATTTGTCCGCCATATTGAGGTGGTTGAATGTACAGTGAAACCTGTGTAAGTTGACCACTTACTGTGCAATACTTCGGTGGTCAACTTAGACAGGTGGTCAACTTATAAAGGGGGTAATGATGATGATGATGATGATTTTTTTTTTTTTTTTTTTTGTAAGTCTTGCACCATGCATTCATTTTTTGCCTAATTGACACTTACTCTTTCTGTTCAACTCACTTTCATTGTTTAGCATTACTTTGAAATCAATACTTTAAAATGTTATTCGAATATTTTTAGAGATTATTTTCCCAGAATGATGTATAGTATGTTATGAAAATTTAACATTTCAGTAAATTGATCAAAAAAAAAAAAGTCTTATTGTTTATGAAAAGTTAATCATTTTATATTAATAGTTCCTAAAAAATTATAGTTAATCAAAAAATAAAAAAATTTTCGTTTAACAACAAAAGAAAAACAAGTTTGGAGAATAAAAGGGTTCTTAGTAGTTTTCCCATGTGGTTAAACTCAAAAGGAGGTTTAGTTATGCTGCTGTTTCATTAGTGGGTAAAATGCTGGTCTGGCATCAAAAATATTCTTGGAAAGCTATAAAAAAATAATAAAAATAATAATTTGTTGAATAAAATTTTTAAAAATAAACCAAGTGGTCAACTTACAAAGGGTTTTTTACAATACTCCAAACCAAACTTGGGGTTCATTAGTGGTCAAGATAGACAGGTGGTCAAGATAGAGAGGTGGTCAAGTTACAGAGGTTTTCTTTCATTATATAAGATAGGACTAATTCCGTTCCTGACAAAAGCGGTCAACATAGACGGGTGGTCAACTTACAAAGGTGGTCAACTTTACAGGTTTTACTGTATGTCTAAGGCAAAAAGCGCATGCGCAATGAGTCTTTCTGCGATTGCATGCTGTTTTGGCTCCTCTGCTCTATTTTCTGGCCTGCATTGCTCCTTCAGGCACTATGCTTTCACCTTAGAGGGAATATTTTCACTCGTCTGGAACCCCTGGTTATAGCAGTGTACAAACTCACGATTCGCACCACAAAACGCATGTTCAGCACTACGTGTAGAACCGCATATACAGGGTGAGCCCGAAAAAGATGGCGAAACTTTACTGGGTGGAATAAAACATCTAAACAAACAATCAAGAATTTATAGGAACATATAATCGCAAACGCACTGCTGACGAACTACATGCACGCAAAGTCAAAAATTGACGGTTACGAAACCGGTCACATATTAATCATAGACGATTGTGAGCAACATTTTAGTTTTAGAAAAGATTTAAAACAGGTGTTGAAACTTGTTTGATGTTGCTCCTAAACACGCGTCGCAATGGCAACGCAGCGATGGGTGAAATTTTATCGGAATGACTAATTGTTACGCTGTCGCAATTAAAACAATTGCAGGCCACAAATGTCAACATCTGCTTTAAACCTGTCTTATAAACTAAAATTGTGTGTAAAATCGATTTTGTGTAACTAGTTTGTGACCGATTTAGCATTGCCGGTTTTTGGTTTTATGTGCATTTTTGCACAAATAAAATATACTGCGTCTGTGACCATATGCTCCTATAGATCCTTGCGTGTTTAGAGGTTTTCTATCATCCAGTAAAGTTTTGACGTCTTGTTCAAACTCATCCTGTGTATATAAGTTGAATTAGTACAATATTTCTGTGAAATAATTTTAATTCTGCTCAACTTAAGACTTCTTTTCCCGATATTTTTACACCTGCTTAACACTCGGCACATGCATTAGTTGACCTTGAAAATTCAATTTATTTTGTGTTTTCCACAATTTTAATGTCACGAAGTACACTAAAAGTCAATTGCACATATCTTACTCTTCTTGTGCATTTCTCATGAATTATATTCATTGAAACATTTCCCACTGCTGACACAAGAAGATTTTCATCGTTGGAAAAAAAAAAAAAAAAAAAAAAAAAAAACCATTGTTTTATAATATTAAGGAATGTGTAGTTAGTTTTGATCTTAATTTTTGTAATATATTAATTGATACCATATTGTGACAAATATGAAACGAGTAATCTCACTGATAAACAAGATATTTTAGCAGCCGGAAATCTTGCAAGCGTGCGGGCAATCAGGGTTCAAATTCTGTGCATAGTCGTCTGATTGCAAATATTTATGACAGTGTACCGACCGATATTTCCGTTTCAGGTAAAAATTACAATCTCTGAGGCGTCAAAGGTTAAAGGCGTTTTCAATTCAGATATTTTTAATTTCTGATTTGAAGTCATCACCATCAAAATCTCGTTTTCAAGAAAATTAGTAATCAAGCAGTTTTATTTATAATAGGTCACACTGTTGCACTTATTTTGAAGTAAAATAGATGAAAGCGAGCCAAATGTGACCACGGTCACATGTGAACATGGTATGTTTTACGTATGGTAACTTGAAGAAAATCGTGAAAAATTTTGAAGTGATGACAGTACAAGTCCTACCTCTTGGAGAATTTTTAAAGCGATGGGATATTTTGTATTTTCTGTGGTGACAATTTCTTTGATTTAGCAACTTTTGTATATAATTTCACTAATGTCCTTTTCACTTGAAAATACATGAACTAATTAAAATTTAAACTCAATTATTGCAAACCATTGCATGAACTTTAAGGTAAATTTATGACAATGTTTTATACTTTTATTGAATTAAATATTCCTTATTTTTTCAAATTAGCCCTACATTAGATGATGGTGTACTTACGAACGTAACATCTGGATCACACGCGAGCAGTTTCCGTATCCCATTAATTGTATTAATATTAGTTTAGGCTATTTTAAGTTTCTTAAAAAATGTGCAGACATTTATAAGTATTATTTTTATATAATCGATTCATACATTTCCTGTTAATATTTAAAAAAATAAAATCAATTAATTTATTTACTTTTTTCATTTATGATTTTTTTTTGTTACTAAATAGTCAAGAATTTAGTGCTGTAGAATAGTTACATTTAATAAAAATACAAAATATTTTATATTGATTAAGAAATTGAGTTAAAATCATTTGAAATAAGTTATCATGTTCTGTTAAATTCTTAAAAGCAGTATATAATTTAAATAATCTTTATATAACAAAATAATCTTTGTATTATGTAGTCTTATAAGTATTTGTCTTGCCTATGCAGTGATTAAAAAATGCTACGCAACTCTAAAATTTGACAGTTAGCATTTTTATATGTTTCAGGAAAAACTTTTTCTTAATGACCTCATTACTGTACAATTTAAACCGACACAGCGTAGGTTAAAAACCCTTCAGTGTATTGGTATGCACGAATATGTTTTATGTTAAAGAGTTTTGAAATATAAAGCGTTCGAAAAGTCCTTGACATATTTTAAAAAATCATAGAAATCCAACAAATTGTAGTATGATTATGAATATTCGGGTTTTGACAAATAACTTTACAGATTCAAGAATTTTTTTTGACATCGTAAAAAAAAAATGAAGAAAGAAAAGTAACTATCGGTAATCGATGTATCGTCACAGTAAGATGAACAAACGTTATGTGAGATGTTTATTATTTTATCAAGCAGAAAGCAATACCTTTTTTTTTTTTTTACCAGAGTTTAACGTGTGAAGCGTATTTTGCTGGAACCACATCTAAACGGTTCTTAAGTTCATCCCATGTCCACAAACATATTAAACTCTAGTAATGAAAAGTATTGCTATATGTGTAATAAAATGATTGAACGCCTCACATGACTTCTTTTTTTTTCTTTACTGTGATGAGACAGCGATTACCTATAATTACACTTTTCCCATTTTTCTTCTTTCTCTTTTTTTTTCCCATTTTTCACTTTTTTATGATGTTATAAAAAAAAAATCTTGAACATGTGAAGTATTGTGGCACATACCGCATATTCATACGACAATTTGTTGCTTTTTTATGAGTTTTTGAAGCGTACCAAGGACTTTTCGGACAACCTGTATAATGATTGTCCCGTTTTCTTTCTTTCTTTCTTTCTTTTTTTTTTTTTAAATTCTTGTTCACATGTTCTCCCAGACTTTTTCACATATACCCCTCCCCCTGTAGGGGCACATGTGAACAATTGAAGTCATTTTTTCAGTTTCCAGAAATGTAAAGAAATAATTCTGCAATTATGTGCAAAGCAAGTTTGTAGTTTTTATTTTTCAGATTTATTTTAAGAACTAAATCGCTCTGCTACTTTGCGTATCAAATTTGGGATATAAATTGGTTCACATGTTTAAAAATTCAGACTAGTCATGGTTCTATTTAAGGTGTTACGGTTCTCTGAAGTTAAGTGGGCATAACACCCCCATTTTCCAATACTACAAATAAAAACTTGTTAAATGATAGAAAGAAAATACATTCCTTTCCGGTATCCCTTATATTTCCAGCTTATGATAAAAATATCATCGTCCATTTTCAAAAATGACAAACTATGCGTTGAGTTTCTCTCCCAGTAACTACATTAAAAACACAATATTTGCTGTAAAAAACATAATCAGTTTTCTAGCACATTTTTAAAGTGTTATAAATATGTTATTTAGTTATTATCTAATTTTTCCACCTTATGTTTACAGGAGTGGGACGATGAACTTGCGGCTGTGGCACAGAAGTATGCTGAACAGTGCCAATTCAGTCATGACCCAGCGAGTGCTCGAAGAGTTCGTAAGTGAAATTGCCTTCTGTTTCTAATGGGGACTGCGTTCTAACACTATTTAGCCTTTAGCAGACTTAGTGCAATGCCCCGATACGGCTTCCAGTCTTTCATGTGCCACCATTAAAGCGCAGGATGTCAATGGCACGGATAATTTGGACGCCCAGTTTCTACCAGATGGAGGCACCCGGGCTCTCTTTTGTTGCGAAATTGCACTAGGAATTTAATTTTAGTCGAGGGATATTCTAAGCTAAACGAATACCCAAGGGATCTTTTACATGCCGCATAATCATACGATATGGACGGAAATTGCTATTTCATCTGTAAAATAAATTAATGCCTTTGAATGCACGTGTTTCATCGGATTGAAAATGATAATTCCTGTAAAGTCGAATACCAAATTCGGGATAAAGAAAATTATAAGAAAAAAAAATCATGTTTATTTAATCATAAAAATCATTAAAATAAATAAGGGCACAGGAAAGCAATGACGTCAAGTTATACAGGGTGTTCCGTTTTAAGCTGCAAGACCTTTATTTTCGCAACCGTTAGTCTTAGATGTATACTTCCAGCAATTGCAAAAATGTTTAAAATTAGATGTGGAGTTAAGATATTGAAAGTTTAAACTGAAAATAAAAATAAGTAAATAAATACAAACTTTAGCTTTTTATAGGGACCCCAGGTCCCCTAACTTATATTTAGGGAAATAATCTCCATTGAAAAATAATTCCAACACAAAAAGTCTGAAATTAGTACGACCAATATTCACCGAGATATGAAACGCAGCGTTTTGTGACTTACACCACTTTTCACTCGACGTTTAATGGGGAAATATAACGGTTAACAAGTGTTTAAAATTATATGTGTGCATAGAGTGGTTTTTCAAATTGATCGAAGTTTCGTCGGGTGTTTTTGCGTATCACGGCATAACATTTGCATTTATTTTTGCATAGCAATGAAAAATATAAATACCTTGTTTTCTTACTTTGACGACCTGTCATTCTTCTGAAAGGGCGATTAGTTCCAATCTCATCTTCTGTATGGTCCCTTAAATCTTTGAAGTGTAATATCTCCTTGAGTTTTGGTCGCACAAATGTTAAGTTTTTTGTGTCAGTAGTAGTTTTCAATGGACATTATTTCCCTAAACATTAGTTACGGGACCTAGGGCCCGTAAAAAAGTTAAATTTTGTATTTTTTGACCCCCTTTTTATTTTTGCTTCAAACTTTCAATATATTAACTCTGCATCTGCTTTTGAATATTTTTGCAATTGGAAGTATACATTTAGGACTGACGGTTGCGAAAATAAAGGTCTGGCAGGTTAAAACGGAACACCCTGTATACTTTTATAAATTAAATGGATATTTCTACAATCTAAAATGAAGTTCAACAGAAATTGAGTCAGTTGTAATAGTGTTGGATGTAACTTTTATTTTGACAAAGACTTTTTTTAGTTGAAGAAAAACGTTGTTTTTATCTCTTTGGATTGTAGTACGAAAGAGTAAATTTTAAAGCAATACCAGGTAATACTAAATCCGTTTAGAAGTCAATGTCATATGTTATGTATTGTTCGGTGCAATCTATACATATCCGTCTTTGCCCACCAGAGAGAGATAGCGTTTTGCTCAGTGGTTAAGGGATAAGGTAACGAACTACAAGATCGATAGATAGAGTCCCGCCACTTGCATCTTGATAAATTCCATCTTACGACAGTTTATAGCACAAGAACGTAAGCCCAAGATGACCAACAAGATCTTACAGTTTAAATTTTGGCTATACAGCTCTTTCAACTTTAATTTAGTTATGCGTGCTCTATTTCAAAGTTTAAATGCAAACGTCTCTGAGCAATTTAGCAAATGTTAACTTCCGTAAATGAATGTTGGTCCTCAAGGAGGGGAAAAGCTAGAAGCAATCTCCTTTTTCCATTCGGGGGAAACGACTATGACATTGGAGAATTATGTACATTTTATTGCTGTTTCATAAAAAAAGTACTTTTTTATCATTAGTATTTGGTAAGTCTAACGTTGCTTCAGTCACTTTTTTACGCAATACGTAATTCTCAACTCGGTAATTTTTTTTATCAGTACCGAATGTAATAACGTAAAACAAAGAAAAGGAATTTGGGGAAAAAAATTCTCAGTTGGTAATCATAATTTAAAAATTAAAATAAAGTTTTCACCGGACAAACCAAACAAATGAAGAGAATTTGAAATGAATGAAAAAGTAGTAGCATGCTTAAGTACAACTCCAGCGGAATCTCGTTTTTTGAAATGCAAAATAAAAAAGAGAAATGAAAAAAAGAAAAAAAAATGTGTGTTTGTGTGTGTACTATTAACGTGCCATTCAGAAAAAATCCCAACCTGCAGCCTCCAAAAAAGAAAGAAATGTAACGCATGAAAAGTAAAAAAATTGTTTTAGCAAAGAAAGCAAACAAATTTAAGTTGAAAAAATTCCAACAACTTTAAGTTATAACTTTTCATAATTGCTGATTGGTCAATACCATTTTCATCCCATTTTGAAGGAAGTCAAAAAGTATTTTATTTTATTCGTACTAAGAAATTTATGAAAGGGAATTTATTATCAAGCAGGTTCGAAACATACAATAACAAGCTCACTAAATAACGGATAAAATCCAAAATTACTACAAAAGAACCTTTATTTTCCATCTTGAGTACAACATACGTAATACCAGAGGCTACAACATACGTAATACCTTTTATCTAAAGAGCCGAAACATAGTTGTTAAAATTGTACGAATCATACACTCTGTCGCAAAAAAATATATGCACCTAGAAGAATTAGAGCCACAATCATGAAACTCGGCACAAATGCAGTTTGGTGGCCGATATGCAAATGATTAAAATTTCAGCGCCAGCGAAACAAGGCTAAGCGCGCTATGAGCATTTGAGTTGCACAGGTGGGAGAGTTTAAAAGCATGAGTACTTGTGCCGTAGGGCTATTCAATCGAATCTGTTGACTTCGGTAGACTGTATTGTGACTTAAGATGCCTCTAAGACGTAACCGGCGGCAGTACGAACAGCTGACGGAGTTTGATAGGGACCGTATAATATGCTTCAGAGAAGCAGGTTGGTCAAACAGGAGTATCGGCCGCCACCTCGGTCGGAGTGATGTGGTAGTTGCTCGGTATTGGCAACAGTGGATCTCGGAAGGGAGAGTCTACCGTCGCGGAAGGTCAGGGCGTCCTAGGGACACAAATGAACGCGAGCATCGCGCAATCAGAAGAGCGGCCACGTCGGCACCGACAACGTCGCTAGCATCGATTCAACGCGACTTACCTCCTTCCAAGCATCCGGTGGTATCAAGGAAAACCATTAGGAGACGACTGACCGAAGTTGGCTTAAAGAACCAACGTCCATTAAGATGCTTGCCACTGACCCCACATCACAGGCAGTGTCAACTGGATTTTTGCCGACCTCGGGCAGCTTGGAGTGTGACAGACTGGAGGCGTGTGATATTCAGCGATGAATCTCGATTCAGTCTCAGTGCTGATGATCACCGTGCACGTGTGTGGAGCCGCACCGGCCAGCGCTCCGATCCGGCATTCGTTGTCGAGCGTTATACAGCCATTTCATAAGGTGTGACAGTGTAAGGAGCGATTTTTTGGGACACACGATCACCTCTAGTTGTTCTCCAAGGCACTTTGACAGCTCGCAGATACGTGGACAGCATTTTAACGCCGATTGTTCTGCCCATGCAATCAAATTACCCAGGTGCTATTTATCAGTAGGACAATGCTCGTCCACACACTGCGCGACTCTCTCAACATTGTCTTCAGGGATATGACGTATTCCCATGGCCTGCCAGGTCACCAGACCTTTCGCCAATAGAGCATGTCTGCGACGTGCTGGGAAGGCAACTGCAGCGATCCCGGGATACAGGGGAATCAACGACGCAGCTGCAAAGATTATGGCATGATCTTATGCAGAGGGTTATAAGTGACCTAACTGATTCGATGCCACGTCGTGTTTCGGCTTGTATTGCTTCCAGAGGTGGCTTTACTACTTAGTGATTGGTAACCTATTGCATGCTGTAACTGCTTAATAAAATTATCTTTTATTCTGAATTTTTAATCATCTTCTTATCTCCTTATACACTACATGCCTGCCAAGTTTCATGAGTGTAGCTCAATTTCTTCTGGGTGCATATATTTTTTTGCGGCAGAGTGTATGAAGATCTTATGTAAATGTACTTCAAATCGAAGCTCATCTTAAACAACGATGTAGAATAAAATTAGAACGAACTCAACCATTTTTGCTGACAAGTCCCTAGAATCCATGCCATCGTGTACCAACCAAATCCAACAACAAGCCAAAAGTAATAAAGAAACCAGGACGTTTCTCAGAAAAGGGGGGGGGGGCAACCTCGGCAGTCCTCAAAATTTCTAACAGTTTACTCTTAACAGATGTTTAACCTGTCTTCGTTATATTGCTAAACCTAAGCTGTAATTTGCAGCTAATTTGGTTTTTCTAAAACTTAGTGAACATCCATAGAAGGATTTTGGGAAGTATTTTAATCCATCTAAGGAGTTTTTAAACTTATTTTCTAGGTCTTTGGAACACCGTTAAAGGGTCGATATTGAAGATACATTATTATCATGACTAAATAATCACCAAATAGAAAACGAATTTACGTGACATGGGTGCAGTGATACTTTATTGTCAAACTACATACTGTTCGCCTCTGAAAAGAGTAGCTGTGGCCTTGGGCAAGTCAATTTCTTTCAAGGGAAAGCAAACAGTAAGAAGAGGAATTGTTAGCGCAGAGTTCGGCTAACATCAGGATTTTTAACCTTCAGCCGGGCCGTGGTAGCCCGATCGGTAGAGTGTCGGATTCGGGGCCGGAGGGTCCTGAGTTCGAACCTCAATGGTCGAAGATCCACCGCCGTCATTAAAGGGGACTGGGCGACGTTAAATATGCTCGTGGTCTCAATGTCCTCCAAGTGAAACGATACCTCTGGGGGTGCTAGCACCAGATAGCTATTAGCTCCTGGACTAGTTTTAAATTCTCATTAACTGTTCGATCCGGTGATGGTGCTGCCATCTATCGGTATATAAAAAAAATGGAGGCAAGGCACTTAGTATGCAGTCCTCGACATAAATACAGTTGTAGTCAGTTGTGACTCGGAATTGGAATCGGAACCTTCAGCCATTTTTCCTCACCCCTATTTCAGCAAATGGAATCGTTTAATCCGCTGGCCAACGGAGCTCAACTTGCCAGAGGCGGACAGTACACATAACTCGACTGCCCTCTTCATACGATAGCTCTTTTTAATATAATTAATTCATAATTAGCAAACTGATTTACTTAATAATCACAAAATGAATTTCTTTAAAAAAATGCATTATCTACGCGAGTAAAGTAATTGCACTCAGAAATACAGACGTTGCTGCTTCAGATTGTCTTGCTCAAACAAGCTGAGGTTTTAGTCTTTTCAGCTGTTTCTTATTTCCATTTAGAAAACGTATCTACCAATAAAATTTTTCACACTTCACTCTCTAATTCTAAATGATGGACAATCCACCAATATCCATCAATTGCATGTTGCATTTTAAGTACATTTTCAGCAAGATAATTAATATACAGTTAATTTATTTCATTTTAGTATTTCATGTCTGAAAAATTAATCACTGAAAATTCACAATTTTTTAACCATTATATAATAATTTTAGCTTTTTATTAATAAAAACGTTAAATCAATTTGAGTTTTTCTTTTATGATAGAAAACTTTGGTGTTGGTCAAAACATCGCATTAGAGACGCTGACAAACACTCAAGGAATTCCAGCAGCAAATTGGCCATGGGCGGTTCAAATTTGGTACGATGAACTTCAATACTTCAGCAAGGGATTGATTGATCCTTTCGTTACGCCACCATCGGACCCTACGTATGGACATTTCAGTCAAGTAAGTACGATACTAAAAACGAAATTGTGGATATAACTGAATGCGACATTTTCTGAAATAAAGAAAGAAAGATGAAAACTCATTACATTTGAAGTTAATCAATTAATTTCAATATTTCTATTCGAACTCCTTATATCATTAAGAATTTTAAATTGCGCATCGGATGGTTTATGGTGGAACTGGGAAAATTGTTCATATGTGTGTGTGTGTGTGTGTGTGTGTATATGTGTGTGTGTGATAGTTTAACGTAAACATTTATTTAAAAAAAAGCTAAACAAAAATTGCCAAGCAGTGGTCTAGTTTCTTTTTAAAATGCTTCATTAGGAAGTTCGTAATAAGAGTCGTTATAAAAACATAAATAGAATTCTGAACTGAGGAAGAAAAAGAAGAACAGTTGGCTGCAGGAGCAAGACCAAGTGTCCTATGATGTTTTTCAACTCATCACAATTACAACAGGTCTAGATAAAACATATTTTTAGCTTAGTATACTTTCATCCGTTTCCAAAACGTTAAGTAATGTCTAAGATATTTAGAAATTGCAAAGGTATACGAAAAACAGCATTCGGTGTTAAATCTTCACTTTTTCTACAAATCTAAGATTATTTTATGTTTTCAGAGGAACAAGAAATTTGGTGCTGTGGATAAAGAGCTAGCTGAACTGGGCTAGAAACAATACTGAGGGGGACAATTAATTACTCATATAGTTTAAAACAGAATATTTGTTGCTTTCGAAAATAGTTTAGATGGTGCTCTCCTCTTTTGCGAAAAGAATACAAAGATTAGAAAAATTAAGGGTTTTACTTGTTTAAGACTTTTAACATCATTTAACCGTCGGCGTGGTATTGTTAAAATTCACAGCTGCATTTCTGGTTTCCTAAAGCAGCTGCAAAAATGTTATGAACATTCATCCTTGAAACCTCGAGTGCATCAGAATCTGCTACTGAATAGGAGGAATGCACGTGTTATAATGAGCAAAAAACTGGACACACCTTGTCGACACTGTGCAGACAATTTTATCGATATCTGTGATAACGGCTCTTAACTTGACTTAATACCAATGGCTCTATTTACACTATTCGCCTATCTCTAAAATTAAACATTTTATTTATTTATATTTATCTTAACGAATGCTCGACATTCCACAAAAATTAGTGTTTAAACTTTAGGCGAGTACTAAAATGCTTAGTTTATTAAATGTTTCATAATAAATTACTGTATGAATGCATAATAAGTAAACGAGCTGCAACTTAGACAGGTGATCAACTTATAAAGGGTAGTAATGCTTTTTACTTCCTTTTACAAAAAAGGAAGTATTGTATTCGCGAAAAAATTTTCACTCAAAAATCGCCCTTAATTTCCATTTTGCTCACCCCCAAATGAATGTTGAGTTTTTTTTTCGATTCGACCACATGCGGAAAAGTGCCTAAGAATGTATAGACACGCGAAATATCCATTTTGACCATCACCGAGGTAATTACAACGACTTTTCTCGTGACGTCTGTATGTATGTGCGTATGTACGTATGTGCGTATGTATCTCGCATAACTCAAAAATGGTATGTCCTAGAAAGTTGAAATTTGGTACATAGACTCGTAGTGGGGTCTAGTTGTCACCTCCTATTTTGGTTGCATTCGGGTGTTTCTAAAGGGGTCTTTTGCACCTTTTTGGGGGGAAATCATTGTTAATTTCGATGCAAACTCAAGTGGTGTTATAATTTGGCGGTCACTTGGCGATATATCGCCAGTCTTTTGGTTGCCAAGTTTTGTCGCCAACTTGGCGAAAAATTTGGCGATTTTTTTTTTTTTTTTTTAAATCTGCTTTCAATGTGGCCATTGCTAGTGATATTTAAAGAGTTAGAGAGAGAATCCCATTAAAATTGCAATAATAGGGAAATAGCATTAAATTGGTGTAAAAGGAAGTCATGTGATGCACACATCAGCTCGTTTAATTTTATTTTCTGTCATTTCTTGCACCATGTATTCATTTTTTGACTAATTGACACTTACTCTTTCTGTCAACTCACTTTTATTGTTTAACATTACTTTGAAAAAATAATTAAAAATGTTCTTCAATTATTCCCCCCCCCCCCCCCTCGTTTTTTACTATGCTAGACACTGTAGTTTTAGAAATTCCATCTGTGTCAGCTAATTTTCTCTGGCTTTCTCCCCTTTTCAATTAAATTTAATATTTCATACTTTTTATCAATCTCATGTTCAATAACTTTCTTTTTGAAGTCATTTTATGTAAAACTTATAACACAAAGAGCAACAAGCTGGACTCTCCTAGTTCATAAAGGCAGTTGAAATGAAAATGTCTTATTTCTTAATTCCTTGCACCACAGATAAGTAACTTTACGCTATAGCACAGAGGTTCCCAAACTTCAGACATCTGCGGACCCCCTCCGGAAAAATTACGAACTTTGTAGCATGGACTCGCGGACCCCCAAGAGTCCTTGGATCACAGTTTGGTAAACTCTGCTCTAACACAATTCCAGTGTTGCCACAAAATATTGCAACTGGAAGAAAAAACTTCGTAATTTTCTACTGATGCCTGTTTTCCTGAAACATAGACTACAAAAGGCTACCTCAAATAGAACAACAAAAGAAAAACAAGTTTGAAGAATAAAGAGCAGCATAAGTTTTATGCTGCTGGTTTTATCTAGTTGGTAAAATGTTGGTCTGGCATCAATGCATTAAAATTACTCTTGGAAAGCTACAAAATAATAATAATAATAATTCTAATAATAATAAAATGAAATAATTTGCTTAGTGAAAAAAAAAGTGGTCAACTTACAAAAGGTTTTTTACAATACTCCAAACCAAATTTGGTGCAAATTAGTGGTCAAGATAGACAGGTGGTCAAGATAGAGAGGTGGTCAAGATATAGAGGTTTTCCTTCATTATATAAGATAGGACTAATTCCGATCCCGACAAAAGCGGTCAAAATAGGCAGGTGGTCAACTTCACAGGTTTCACTGTATTGGATATTTTAATGTGATTCAATGGTTAACACTCTTAATATCGCCAATAGTGTCGTAAATGAAACCAAAAAAAAAAACGCCAATTTTTCTTGTCGCCAAGTTGGCGAAAAAACTTGGGGACTAAAAGCTTGGAGATATGTCGCCAAGTCTTTTCCAAATTATAACACCACTTGAGTTTGCATTGATATTAACAAGGATTTCCCCTTAAAAAGGAGTAAAAGACCTCCTTAGGAACATCCGAATGCAACCAAAAGGTGAGGTGCACAACTAGACCCCACTAGGAGTCTACGTACCAAATTTCAACTTTCTAGGACAAACCCTTTTAGAGTTATGCGTAGAGATGAAAACAATCGGAAGGAAACCGGAAAATTTTGGAAAAAAAAAGAAAAAAAAAAACTGTTTTTTCCGCAGGAGTTAATTTTCAACCCGGAAAAATTGGAAATGGAATTTTTTCAACTTTTTAAGAAGTTTTCATTGGAATTTTCAGCAAAAAGTGATAAAATTAGAAATTTCTCATTCATAAGTTCTGATGCTATTCCCCTCCGCCCCCTTTTATGTTCAAATACTTCCTTTGATAATGCAAGTTGTTGTATGATAATATAATTTGCATATCGATCAAAAAACAGTTAATACTTTTCGTACAAAAAATGAAACCAGTATCCTTAGGCCCTGTTTATGCATACTCCGGCTTCACCCCGGGTCGAAGCGGAAGGTGGATAAAAGGGGGATTGCAGCCGGGTTGATGGGAAGACCCGTTTTTGTCAAATCGTGGATTCTCCTTTACGTTCTCATCAGTCCATGTGCTTACGTTCCCGTCATTGTACATTATCCTTTTTTTTTTGTGTGTGTGTGTCTTTTTTATAGTTAAATTCAGCATTAAAAAACATATTGCAGAAATTTTCTGATAAGAAATAGGGGCATAATGGGTTAATTATTCATCACAACTACACTGTGAATAATATAATATTTCAATATGAATCCTATTATTTCATCCTTTTAATTTATTACTTGAATTTCATAAATGTAATCAAAAATAGCTTGTGACAAATGCAATAGCTTTTACTAATTTCGACTGGGGATCATCATTGTGAGAACTAGCATTAATCAGCAAATTGTGTAAAGATATGTCTAGATCTTCTAAATCTATTTCTAAATTAAAATTTTTGCCTTTTGTGATTGTTTATATCGTGGCCGCACTTAAGGGGTAGGTTTTTAGGGATCCAACCCCTTCCAAAATTTTCACAACTGTTCCGAAATATGCTTTTATTATACTTTTTTCTGAAAAAATTGTTTCAAATTGATTTATTTTTATTAATTAATTTTATTTTGGTTTTTAATTTCATTTAAAAATAAAATTTTTATTGACGAATACATATACAGAACTTTATCCCCAGTAATTACATTTAATTTTACTCCTTGTGGGAAAAATCCGCCAATAATCCTTCAATGTAGGTGGAGGGAATTCCCTCCTGTATTGAACGCGGCTTGAAGCCGGGTTGGATGCATAAAACGGCCTTATTCCAAATCCGGGTTGACGCCGGGTTGAATCCAGTTGCATAAACAGGGCCTTAGTGAAGAATTTATTTTCCTTCTTCATGAAACAAACAAGCATAATTTTAATAACAGAACTATGTTTCTGCTGACGATGCGAACCAAATGTACAGGGTGCGGCGAAAAAACCTGCGCAAGCAGTTTTCCTTGTAATTTTATTAAAAATAAATAAATTAACAAAATACAAAAAAAAAAATAATATGAGAAGATTTTTAGCAGTTAATTTATTAGTTGGTTTCAAACTGGCTGCGTTTTGCTGTAATACAGAGGTGCAACTGCTTATTGAAATTTTCATTCAAGGGCCGCAAGCCTTGTACCTTTAATCAATCCTATTCCCTGTGAAGTAATTGTTTCAGAGTCAAAACTTTTGTGTAGTTTAGGGTAGACCTTTGAATCTAAAATAGAACGTACAGTGTAATGAATGGGGTTGAGGTCTAGCGAGTAGAGCGAAGATAGAGAAGAACGAGTAGAGAAGATGATATCACGTCAAAAGCAATGCGCCTTGCACCACTCTGGTCTTTTTGGCCGTATGAACTGGTGTGGAGTCAAAATAGAAATGTGCAGTCTACATTGCTGTGCTGAAGTGCTCTTTGGTCCACAGAAGTACAACAGCTTCTAATATGTCCTTCTGGTACACTTTTTGATTCATTTTACGGACCTCATCCACAAAAAGTCCGAGATTTTTTTGTCGCTTGTGATGATTATATCTCAGACCAAGCCTGACTTCGGATTTTGGAGATGTTTAACATTTTCTAAGGAGATTGGAGTGTCCACAGGTCAAATCTTATCGTTCTGGGGGTTATGAGTTTATTGAACGGTAAATCAGTGAAAGGTATCTCTGCCAGCGTGGACTTGCGGCCCGTCTCAAACGTTTCTGGCATCTTTGGAGTAATTAGTATTTAGTTTCTGCAGCCGAAAGTCTGAACTTTTTGGAACTCGTAAAGCTTCTGTTTGAGTTGTTTTTGCTCTTAGGCATACTTATCGGTCACAACCACAAATTCCCGTCTCACGAACGACTTCTCATGTGGAAACCCAAAGATTCTTTGGATGACCCGACAATTAACTGAAATGTTCTCCGTTCGTTTTTGTACACTTCCTGGACATCAACTATCATTCCCAAGCCACTTGAAGGCTTGAAGCGGCATACCGCATCAAATACTGTTTGCCGAGGCATAACAAGCAAACGAACTGTCTTTCTACTTTGTAATAGCAGCTCTTTTGCTTAAAATTGTAAGAAAACCAAAAAACAATACATTAACTTGGAGATACACTGTAAATTATTTTCTAATAAAGTGAGAGACAAAAATAAATCAAGACACTCGTTAAGAAGTAATTAAGTGGAATATGCAGTTGAGCTCAAGCTGCGATATTGTGTTTTAAAGTTAGCTCATCAATATATTTGATTCAGATGTAAATTTTCTCCTTTTTTTCACTTAAAAAAAATAGTTTCCGATCAAATGACCCTAAAACGTTTTATTCATTAAGTAAAATATGAAACAGAGAACAACTTGGTTACAGTGACTCAGTTTTGTTCAGAAGTGCATGTATGACTACTTTTACTACTGTTCTTAGCACGGCCGTATAGTTAACTGAAACTCAAGTGTAAGTTTTGGTTCAGCTTTAGAAACCATTACGCAGTTTTGGTTTATGGTTTCTATTGAAAAGATATAGAAAAACTAATTTACTTTTGATTTGGACCTAGACTGGATTGGAAAAGATCAAAACTCAATAGGTTTCATTTTCACAATCAAAAGTTACATTGCAAGGAAGGGAAATCTTACTTATTTTTCTTTCAAACAATATCAATCAGGTTTGAAAGTCAAAAATTACAACTATTATTCCAGGCTTCAAAGGCGATATAAAATAGAAAATGTAATTGTTATGAGTAGACACACTTTGCCCAATATTATAGGTTGAACGATGACTTGACTTATTTCTGGTGTTTGACCAAGAAAGCTCTGAGTTGTAAAACAAGAAGTTTTTTTTTTCTAATTAAACTTACCTTTATGCGAATTTATGTCAAGCAGAAAAGGAAGATGTGTGGTTGTATATACTGCCGTGTGCAGGTAAATGGCAGTATCTGCAGAAATGAGTCTTCTAGATATTTGAAGAAACGCGTTTTAGATTCAGTACTAACAATAGGGAAATGTTGGAATTACACGTCTTTTTCGCGCCTTTTTTTCAGCGGAAACCAAATAGGCGAGCTTGTACAGTAAATATAACGTACAATAGAAGACAAAAATGCAAAAAAAAAAAAAAAAATGCAAAATGAAAATTTTGCAGTTACTGCCCTTTACCTGTTTACGGCATTATACTTTTTAATGTTCAACCCTTCATACGTTCCAAGAAACACAGAGCTACTAAGAAAAACCCTATTTTATTCATTAAAAAATCAATTTTTCCATTTTTTCCAATTTTTCCTGAAAAAAAAACCGTTTTTTTCCACCACTTCAAAGTTTCCGGAAATTTTATATCTCCAGTAATGCGAGATACATACGCATACATACAAACGCAGAGATGCATACGCACATACATACGTACATATAGACGTCACGAGAAAACTCGTCGTAATTAATTCAGGGATGACCAAAATGGATATTTCGGGTGTCTATACGTTCTTAGACATATATCCACGTGTGGTCGGGTTGAAAAAAAAAAAAAAAAAAAACTCAACATTCATTCAGGGGCGAGCAAAATGGAAATTAAGGCATATTTTGGGGTCAAAATTTTTTCGTGAATACAGTATTTCCTTTACTTCGTAAAAGGAAGTAGTAATGATAGATATTTTGAGTTTTAAAGCTACATAAGTTTTAGCTTTGCTTTTTATAAGTATACAAGGGCTTCTTTAATGTATTCTCATAGCCAGGTAGCATGCAGGAACGATTTTTTTTTTCACTTGTGGGTGTTTCTCCTTGGAGTTGTTCTCCCATATGCTTTTTTTTTTTTTTTGTGAAAATAAGTCGGAAAAAAATTTATTTTAGTTTTAAACAATACCCTTATCTTCCATTTCCAAAAACGAAATTTTCAAAAGTGAAATAATCCTTGTCCTTAACTTATGTACTATGCATCAATTATGTGCTAAACAGATATGGATTACTATTGCTGTTAAGATTAAGGTCATTGAAGGCTATGCTTTTGCTATATAGTAGAAAAATGATCACTTCCATGACTTGCATAAATGAAATAATTTAAGTTTAAAAAAAATGCTTCTCAAAAAAAAAAAAATAATAATAATAATAATTTCTTTTTGTTTTCTTGTTTGATTTTTAACGGTTTTTAGGGTATCTCAACCCTTAATAATTATTTACCCTTAAGTGGTCCCCCTTAAAGGGCCCCCATAGGACTCTGCCCAAGCCGGCCTACATTATTTTGAAACACAAAGATGAGAGTACTTTCAATACGCAATGAAGCTGGGTAGGTAATGTATTACACAATTAAATTAGTTTCCAATTAGTATTGTAAATAATGAAAAACTATGAAAGTGTATTTTTTGTTGAGTTTTCCAACCAAATTATATACTGCGACGAGTAAAAACAAGTATTGTTAGCGTCAAACTGGAGCCTATAATAGTCAAGTAAATACAAAACTTCCAAAAGGAGAAAATAAAAGTTAACATTTGAAACGGAAGCTTTTTTTCTCTTTTGCTGAAGTGCTAGTTCTAGTTTTACTTCAATTGATTACAATTTCATTTGGAAAATGCTTTTTAAGGAAAGATAACTTCTTTGAAACTTGTTATTTATGCTGGATGGATCAAAAAAAATTTTTTTTTAGCCATTCTGACAGCTTTTATCTTGTTCATGGTGACATACAACGCGCATTTAACTTTCGTTACATGTTGGAATTACACTGTCTTCGAATCTAAACATGTATAATTTCAGAGAAAATGAAATATTCGTCTCTTCTGTTTTAACTATATTGAAAAAAAAAAAAAAAAAAGAGTTTAAATACGTACTGCAGCCTTAAGTAGCCGTCCAGACGTTTACAAGTATGCTGAGCAAACGATTTTATTTATGCCTAATATCCCCAAGATAAGGAGGTTTTTTTCTTCGTGGCTTACCAAGCAAAAGGAAACCTTTAATGCCAGGTACAGGTAAACTGTAGTATTTGCAGAAATGAATTTTTCGAGATATTTGAAGAAACGCGTTTTGAGTTCAGTACTAACAATAGAAAACGTTGGAGTTACATTTTTTCCGCTGAATTGTTTTTTAGCGAAAACCAAATAAGCCAGCTTGTACAGTAAAATAAACGTATTATGGATGAACAAAATATAAAAAATGACAAAATTGTAGGGAGTTGTCTAGACCAGGGATTGCCCGGTTTCTGGTCTGGATAAAAAAAAACAGAGCTGCCTTCAGGGGCCCACCCAACAGGTTAAACCAGAAATAATGGTAGGTACAAGGGACGCTGGATTGTGAAATGATGTCACTGCTTTGCAGGAGAGCGTAAAATGGTTTGTACAGTTCATACAAAGGTTGAGAATCACACTCTTATAAAACTGGTAAAAAAAATTAAGGAGTTTTTTCGAATTACGATGTTGTGACTCAGTGGGGAATGAAATTCTACATACAATGCACTGAAAACCTGAAAATCGTCCTTTTCGTACCTATTTTAGTCTGGCGATGAGGTATAGACTTATTAATAATTTACAGTGATAGTCAAAGTTATAAAAATAGCCGAAAAATTGCAAATAAAAAAAATATTTTTGAAACAAATTCAGTGAAACTCAATGAACCCTTGATCTCATGAACTTTTTTAAGAGTCTGTCATGGCATTAGTTTCACACAATGAAACTTTTTCTCTTTTTGTAAAAGATGTTGAACAGTTCGAGCACTGCATCGAAACTTGAATTTCCATCTGTCAGTTATCTTTGATGTTTGCTTTTTGGAGCAAGCTCGTTTTATCATCATCAGTTTCACACACACAAAAACAGAGGAATTGCCTACCTTTTCGTCTTTGCCGAGCTTATTTGCTGCAATTTTTGAGAAAGCTCTATATGACCGATCTCTATCTATTCAAATTTGTTGCTTTTTAACGTATAGTACGTCGTGAAATTATTCAAGCAACCACTTTCCTTTTCTCCAATTTTTTAAATTTTGTACCTAGCGGGATGACCAAAAATAGAATGAGACTTCTCCAATCGCTTACAAAGCATTTATATCGTTACGTAACGCAGTTTTCAGAAGAAAAAAAAAACATGCAAATTTTGCTTTTTAGAACACACAAATCTAATTGTCCTTATAATTTTGTTCATATCACACGGGTGTCTAAACTTGAACTTCCTTCTACGAATAAGAAATTTCTTTATATTTCCAATAAAAGTTATAAAAATAAGTTTCGCTTATAATTAGTTACAAGTCATAAAATTTGCATAACTTTCCGACCAAATGAGCTTTGGTGGTTTTCCTTTTGTCCTTACAATTTTGCACTCCACTGTATGTTATCTTCTAGTGAAACCTTCATTTAAAAAATCAAGATCTCATTCTATACTTTAAATCATTTCTTAAATTAAAGCGTGATAACCAAAACAGCTAATACAAAAGTATGTAATATGTAAATAACTGGAAACATGAAAAAAAAAAGTTATTCATTTAACTGAATATTCAAACCCGTTTCTAGCTTGCTTGGGCTGAGAGTTGGAAAGTTGGGTGCGGATACGTTTTACACCAGGAAGGCGCTACTCTGAAAAAACTTTATATCTGTAATTATGGGCCAGCGTAAGTACTGGTTGATATTTTTCAATACTTTTGTCACACTTGAAAAAAATATATATTCATTGATAAATAACGCTTCAGACAAATGTTTTGTAAATTAAAATGTGGGATAGAATTTGTTCATTGCCATGCATAATTCATATCATTCGTTGCTTAGTATTATGTATGAGACTTAGCTTTGCAAAATACTACTCATAACATGTGTAACCAACATTTGAATGAAGATTTTTTACTTTCGTTAAGTATTATTCCTTTTAGAATAGTACGCCTCAAAACTTGCTTTATGTGAATTAAGTTATTGAAAACAAGTTAGTTCACATAAGCTTCTATAAATTCACTCAAGCTTTACTTGAGTTTACTTTAGCTTCTGCCCTTTTTAGGAAGAAAGACATGCATCAAAAAGTTAAGTTTTAGGCATGAGTGACTTTCTAAAAATTTTCTTTTGCTTCTTTAAGTATTTTTACTGTTTTGACCTATAGAGGTTGATATTTTCATTACATGTTTTACTTCATATAAATTTAATCTATTTATATTGCTATTGAATGTAAATACCAAATATTCCTTAGATAAAAAGAAATGATTCAAGAAAAAAAAACTGAGTTGCGTCCTTCTTGCTTTTGAGAGCAGAATATCACGGTCAGATTGTTTTTCTGGCATAGATAAAATGTTGGCAGAGAAAATACATTTACAGATTTGAACATTTACGATTGCGTGAAAGAGTGAAAATCAACTTCATCAGATTTTTACCAATGTATAGTAGTATTGTTGAGCTTTTGACTCTTGAAGAAGAGAACATTTTCAAACATTATTACTTCGTTCATTTTTGCCTGAGCAGGTAACACTTTCAGAATGAATGTCACGACATCGTATTTTAAGTTTCGAAAAGCTTATTAAAAACGTAATAAAAGAGACTTGAAAAGAAAATTCGGATTACACTATGTGCTATTATACCAAGTAAATAGTACTCTAACATATTTCACCGCTTTTGAATGCAGAACAATAGAGGACACTATATATTTTATTCTAGAGTGTATAGCTATAGTGTCAAGAAAATTAAAAGTTACGTTTATTTTTATTATTTGACTTCATTTTCTGACAATGGCACGCTAAGCCTTAAAATTGTTTAGGGGATATATGTTTTCTGCTTTTATTGCTGATGTTCAACATCAAAGAAATGGGGGATACAGAAAGGCACCACGATTTGATTGTGTACTGCCATACTGGACAAAAAGATAATTTACTTAATTTGTTTTCAGAATAACCCTTATAAAAGCACGCACTGAAGTGGCGTTTTGAATCTTTATCTTACTCATATCTTTAGCTAACTCAAACTGTCAAACTCGATTCGAGTTCCCTGTTTAGAAAAGGTGAAGAGCACTTCAGTTTCAAATATTTACGCTGCACTGTGGGTTTTCTTTATGAAATAGTGAATTTCAAGGACCAAATTGGCAGCATTATTACGACGAATGCAGTTTTTGAAAAGTCACGCTCATTTTAGTTTAACTGCCCGTAAAAGCACCAGTCTGAGAACTGACTGAAAGTAAAAAAAATAAAGACATGAGTTTAAACGTCGGCTTCCACTTTTAGCCAATTAACTTTAGGTGTTACAAAAAAAGCTAAATATGACATTGTCATTAGAAAGTACAGGAACGCGCTTGTTTCACCAGATCAAGAGATTGATCAGATTAGCTGAAAAAACTGAAGAAGCTTGAGAAGTCGTTAGGTTTTCTCAGGACTTTAAAACGTTTGATTTCAATCACGTAATGTAACTCAACCTCTAATATGCTGTAATTATTTACTACAATCACATGATTTAGCTGTAAAACGACTAGATTAAGGTAACTTGAAAATAATTTTATTTGAATTTAAATCCATGTAAGATTGGTGAACTGAAAATGACTATCCCAACAGTAGTTTTCCACTCCAATGATGCCATGTTCGGCAAAGTATGACATAATCTGGCAAATCAAACATGAGTTTTCGTTTGCAAAAGAGGACATTTCGAAATTTTTGAAAAAAAAAAGTTTTCAACATTTATTCTAATATTTTACGTTTTTACGCTAAAAATATAATTTTATGTTTCAACTACTCTCAGCGAAACTTTACTTTCATTTTAAACTTCATATTGGTTCTTTTATGGACCAACAATTTTTGAAGTGAGTGACTTTAAACTTATCTCGTTCTAAAGAAAATAACATGAATATTTCTACTGATATGTCATTGTCCTTAGAAAATACTTTTGAGTTTTTGTAACGCATTTAATGTAGGACAAATTCAACAAATATACGTTCCTCTTGCAGCGGAAACATGCTTCCGGGTAGCATGTACAAAATTGGACAACCATGCTCTGCTTGTCCTGTAAATTCATGTTGTGATAAAACGTGTGGAAGTAATGCTGAATATTCAGGACTTTGCAGTAAGTATTACGAACCATTATTATGTTAAACATGTTACTTTCTGAAGAGCCATTGCAATGAAGATTAGGGGTGAACAGGGATAGACAAAAATGAAATTATTAACATACGTTTTTTAAGAAATGAGAGCAAGCAAAGCGTTTTCACTTTCTTCACAAAATAAAGAAAAGGATGTAAATTCAAGACATTTCAGTTATTGATTTCTTTTTAAATGTTGGAATCATAAAAAATCGATATCTCTTAGTTCCCATAAGGACTAATAAGAGGTAGTCTGAAAATATACAATGCTCTTTTGCATTAGAGTTTTAACCAAGTAAAGATACACTACAGTTAAGTACTGACTATAGAATCTTCAGATTAAGTGTAAATTCAATTTTTTATTACATTCACTTTTCTTTTCCACAACAGACGGTTTCAAAATTGGAACTTTAACACGTGTGAAAGAAATACGAATCAATAAGAATAAAAGATACTTGAAACGATCACTACAAGACATTTTACTGTAAAACCGTGCCTCTTATTTTCCATGACTTTTCTCCATTATTTCCCAGCTGAAGTTGTAAACAAGCAAAATGAAGAACATGGACGAAAATTACCTGTCAGCGAAACTGTTTCTTTATAAAAGTAATCAACTTTATTTATTCATATAAAAAATGTAGATTAATGTGGTATAAAGGTATTTGCAACAACAAACGAACATTTTGGGAATCTTAACGAATGAAAAAAGTTTGAACGCACAAACGTGAGCGAATTTATAAATTTAAAAAAAAAAAGAAAAAAAAAAACGCTTGAAAAGTTGTTCGCTTTTCACATGATTTTAAAAAGTTTTGATTTCAATTTCAAGACGTAACTTAGTACAATTACATGATTTCGACTTGAAACTAATTTTAGATAACTTAAAAATAATCATATAAGAAATAATTTCTCAGTTGAAACAGATGAGAAAAAGGTTTCTTACCTTGAATTTACTTTATTTCTTTATTAATATCATCTTTTAAATATTAAAATGTTGTAAAGTAAAAAACTTGGAAGATGAACAGCAACGGTTAATAAACAGCATAGCTTTTTTTGTGACAGAGCAAATGATTGACATTGTTTGAATCTTCTCATAAAGTTAATTGTTCAAAATACATTTTTAATTAAAAAAAATAGTTGTTTTGCAGCCTTTCATCTTTTTTTTTTTTAATTTTTTGCTTCCATTGATTCTAGAAATCACTGATGGCCGAGCTCCTACTTATAAGTCTCAAGAGTCCTACTTATTTTACTGTGATTTCACTGGCCAAAGCGACTGTGCATTTACATTTATGGGTATAAATGACTGGAAAGTTTACACCACACTATCAGGTAATGTTTTGATTGGAAATTAGCATTATTAAAAATGCATTTTTCTCAGATTGAATTGTACTATTGTAGCATCATATTAAACACATTAAAGATCACTAAATAATAATATTGAATATTTAATGATAAATAATAATAATAATATTATTATTATTTTTTAATATTTAATTTTCCCACTGTTTTCTTTTTTTTTTTCTTTGCTAATCATGTATTTAGCGTAGATCAATGTTTTACTTAGACTTTCATTATTAAAAAGTACATCTTACAAGATATTTTGCACTTAATATCCCCATCATAATTTTTCTTGTCAATTTTTCGTCGTTTAAGTTGATAGTTTTGTAATTTTAGAATGACGTATCAGAGGTTTAATCACAGTTATTCAGAACACCTTAAGTCAAACCACACGATTTCGCACAATAGATTCCAAAAACAAGTTTTCTTTTTGGCAGTTCTTCTGCAAAAGAGCCGATAGTCGGTTTGTTTAAAATGTTTGATGCTATTTAAATTCCCAGCGCTCAAAGTAGTGTAAGTAGGGACAATGGTTTTTAAAAGTTAATATAGCAAAACCCAAAAATGATATCATCTCATAATATAAGCAGAGCGTTTTCAAGCTTAAAAAAAGTTTCTACAATGACTGCGAACATTGGTTATGTGTAAGAAATAAAGAAATAACTTTATGCAAAAAAGTAAAAGAAAATACAGCAAGATTAACACGCACTTCGAACATTGTTTGCATTCCGATTGGTTCTTTATTAGCGTAAAAGTTTTTCGTTGGTTGTTCAGGTAACCCGCTACATTTACTTTTAAAGCTGTTTGCTATTCTCCCTCGTTACTTTTGTTGGTTGTATTTAGATCCATAAGCTCAGCTTTTTTGCATTTAAAAACGGAATCCGTGTGACCCCGAAACACGTGTCTGGAAATTGTGCGAATTAACGTTGTAGTATTTCCCTATTCCTTTGTTGCTAACATGTATTTATTCCCCAAAACAACTTCGATAACTATCACTCACATATTTGCAAAGATTTTAGGATAAACTATTTTAGCTTTGATTCCCGTACTAGATTTACAAGAAAAAAAAAGTTTTTGATAAAAACAGATGCAACTCTTTTTGCGAGTTAAAAAATTTTAATTTTCATTAACTGCTTTATTTAAATATTCTTTCTTCAGGTAGCTACATGGGAATAGTTTTGGATGGAGGGCAGGAGAGCACAATTACATTTTCCAACACTATAAAGCCAACTTCTAACAATTTTTGCGTTACTGTAAACTACCGCAAAGGTCCAGATGCAGATGGGCAAGCAGATTCTATTGCAGCTTCTGAAAGCTTTACGATTCCAGCCCAGGATTTTTCAATATCTCAAAGCCTACCAACTTATTCCGGAGATGCAAGACAGCAGTTTGCAAAGTATTCTATGACACTTAGCTGGAATCAAGAAACACAGGTAATATTTTTTTTTTGTTGTTGCATTAATGAAAATAAATAGGTTTCTACATTTCAAACTGGTAGCTGGAAATATTTTAGAACCTTAGCGAGGGGTCCCAGCAAATATAGAACGGCTCCACTACAGAAAATGGGGTTAAAGGTAGTCGTGGGCAGTTCAATCAAAGAATGATTACATTCCAGTGAATTAACAGTTCGTAATTAGTTTTAAAAAATCAAGGTTTCGAGAGTTTTTTTTTTAGATAAATTGGCAAAAGTACCTTCCTCCGGTGTAATTTTAAATAGAAAATGTTGTACTCGTCCCCTGGTTAGATTTGTGCCTTAATCGAATTGCTGAACATTTTTCCATTTGCATTTCCTAGACAAATTCAACCAGAACCATCAAAGTGCTCATAATGTTTTAAAAAATAATTACGCATTTCAATAAAAATGTTTTTACAGTCATGAACAAACTGCTAATTAGCTATTTTCAAAAACACAGCAAGGTTTAAGTGTACATTGGCTGTTCAGATTATCCTGTGAAGTAGTTAATATAACGGTGAAATATTTTTAGCTATCAGTGTGAAAATGTACTCTGATTGTGTATGATATTCTTCGCTTTCATCTCAGCCGTGGCAGTTACAGATTCATCCCTCCTAAACAAGGACGAAATTGCAGTTTCTAGAAGCCATAGATTTGCAAGAACTGCAGACCAATAAGCTGTTCATCATTTGTAGACCCTAGCTCCAGCCATGTGCTACTGAATGTTTTTATGAGCATTTCTGGTGAATCGGAAAAGTTCCTGGGAACAACAATTTTTTTTAAAGTCGGTTTAATTGATTTATATTGTCTGCTTGGAATTCCTCTGTATGCATTCTTTCCAAAGTTGTAAGCCTTGTTACAATTTCATTAGTTTCTTTCTGCACAGTACATTTTCTTCTGGTATTTTATAGCTTCTTTACTTACTGACGGATATTAGTGTAGCTGAGAGCCAGGCCCGACGAGAGGCCATGTCAGCCTAGTTGGAAACTAGGGGCCCGGGCCTCGGGGAGCCCGGCGACACTGAAGAAAAAAAAAGTAAGAAAAAAATGAAAGAAAAAAGAAAGGAAGAAAGAAAAAGGGAGGGGGAGAAATCCTAATAAGAAAAAACGTAAAGATACGTCAAATACCAGATTGTGTGCAATTTACTCTTTTGGTATTTACTGTTGTGGCACTTAAAATATAGGTTATTGTTTTCTAGTAAGCAGTTGTGATTTTTCTCTTCCCCCCCTTTTTTACTAGTTTTTTTTTCCTTTTCTTTTTTCCCCTTTTTTCTTCTTTCCCCCCTTTCTTTTCTTTCTTCTTTTTTTTTTTTTTGGTGCAGGAAGGGGCTCGGCAACAAAACTGACAGGGAGCTCTCTGCGGCCCTGGTGAGAGTATGCATTTGCTTATAATATAAGTTTTTATGTGTTTAAAAAACCTTTACTTGACTCGTTTCCTGTAGAATAGTTTTCTACGATTCGTTTTCCCAAAATTTCTTTCCTAAGAGCCACTTTCGCAACTCTCTCTAACAATATATTCTGGAGGAAGTTCTTCGAACGAAAAGCTAATTTCTTAATTATGCTTTTCTAGTTTAAATATTTTGCACTTTAAGTTTATACATTTATTTAAGTCTAACAAGAATGATAAAACAATATATAGCTTATTTCAATACACACATATGAAAACGAAAAAGTTATTTCAAAAGCAAACAAATATAATTACTTATATAATTTAAGTAAAGACTTAACTTAATGCAAAAGATGACATGTTTTAATCCACTTGTGTTTTTTGTCCTAAGAAATTATTTTTTGCTGTTTTTACTTCAAAATTTTAGGAGATTAATCTTGAAAATATGCTTTATGTGGTAGGTTAAAAAATATTGAGCGCTTATCTCTTTGAATCAGAAGTGTTTATAATGAACACATTCAAGCTTCTATTAAGGAAAACATTAAATCGCTAATATCTGTAACTTTAAAGGAAAAGTTACCGATAATTTTGAGTATAAAATGATGTCAAACTACATGAAACTGCCAACACAAAAGAAAAATATTATTTGTGTATCACTTAAAGATTTTTTTTTAACTGATCTATTTTACCCCATGACGTATTTTATTTTACCTCATGACTTATTTTACCTCACTTGACCCTGATAATTTTCTTATGATTTAGGTAAGCATTGCTGTCTCTGTTCCAAGCGGATCGGCTGCCCAGTTTTTCGAAATAAAAGACATCGCTGCCCAAGATGGAGAATGCAAGAAATAGGAAAGAAAGCTTTGGATTTCTTAAAAAGCAATTTCAGAAAAGTCTGACTCTGTGTTAAACGAAATGGTACATTCCAGAATTTAGCAAATGTTTTGAAAAGACAATATCCTTGCTTTGAAACATTCTTCTCTCCCCCCCCCCCCCAAATTTTGTTATAATGCTTAGGAAATGACGAATTTCTGTGAGAAAAATTTTACTGAACGTGTAGTTTTGATGTAAAATATTAGTTTAATAAAACCAGTATTTAGTTCAATTTCACTTCAAAACTGTGCAGAAAAAATTACGGACATAGTTCAATAAAGTATTTTTAGTCATCAGCTGTCTCATTATTTATTCAGAATAACTTGATATGCATAATTTTATGACTTATCTTGTGAGCTTTTTAAGATTCTGATAATTATAGTGTTTTCCACTTTTGCAATAAAAAACGAGCTCATTTGTTCATCACATGACTTCCTTTTACTTCAATTTAATGATCCAAGTGCCTCGAATTAAGCAAAGAAACACTTTAAATATTTTCACCCTAAGTTTGTTGCGAACCGAAGCAAAAAAAAAAAATCCTTTTTATACAGATGTATTTTCCCAATATTGGCAATTTTATTGTGATTCAATGGTTAACTATCTAAATATGGCCAAATTGAAACAAGGTTTAAAAAAAACTGCCATATTTGTCGCCAAGTTGGGTGCAATACTTAGCGACCAAAAGCTTGGCGATATATCGCCAAGTGTTTGCCAAAGAATAACACCACTTGAGTTTGCATTGTAATTAACAATTGTTTCCCCCCAAAAAGGTGTAAAAGACCCCCTTAATAACATCCGAATGCAACCAAAAGGGGAGGTGCACAACTAGACCCCACTAGGAGTCTACGTACCAAATTTGAACTTTCTAGGACATACCGTTTTTGAGTTATGTGAGATACATATACGCACGTATACGAACATACAGACGTCACGAGAAAACTCGTTGTAATTCATTCGGAGAGCGTCAGAATGTAGATTTCTGGTATCTGTATGTTCTTAGGCAGATATCCACGTTTGGTCGGTTTGGAAAAAAAATTTAATATTCATTCGGGGGCGAGCAAAATGGAAACTAAACCGATTTTTGAGTGAAATTTTTTTCGCGAATACAATACTTCCTTTACTATGTAAAAGAAAGTAAAAATAATAATGAAAAGAAACGCATTTTTTTTTGTGTGTGAAGTCGTTCGCTCTCATTAAAGAAAAAATATTATTGCTAAGTATACTAAAACTGTGAGCATTAACGAATACAATGATATTTGAAAAACGATATTGTGTGAAAATTGCAAAGAAAATTGTAATAAGACTGTCCGACCGGTGAATTCACAGTTCATATTTATTTATTTTTTTTAATAAAGTTAATAAAGTGTTTAATAAAGTTTTATCTTCCGATGAGTTTGTCTCAACAAGTTTCTTCAATACGTTTCCAAAATTATAATAATACAAAATCATAACAAGATTATATTCCAAGTAGTTGATGGAAACATTTAAGAAACAGTTCCTGAGAAAAATTGAACGAAATGATTTGAAATAGATATAAGTTCAATGATACACTGGCAAAAAACAAGGACGATCTGATTTCGGATATAATATCTGAGGAAAAATAGGGGAGGGGAGGGATGAATGATGATTCAGAAATAAAAACTTACATTGAAAAGACTGAAAATACTCACAATAATATGGGGCACACAGTATATAAAGAAATATTGAAATATTGTTTTACGAATAATCAAAAAGAGTCAGTTCAGTGAAGGGACCTGAAATTTCAATGTTTCAAATTTATATCCCTCTCTTTCTGTTAGATGGATTAAGACATATAAAATTGTGTGCTTGTATCCAAGACTACACTCCCCGAGAGAAACTGGGTGTGAAAACTTTGCTTTTATGACTGTTTGTTTACGAATGAAGTCATGTTCCCTTTACCCCAGAGATTCCCGGTAAACATAAACACAACATTCATTTCCCCACGAGGTTGGTGTACGTATTCACTGCACAGAATCAGCTTTGAAGCTTAAGAAGTCCTACTCCAACAATACTGAATCTGTGGCTCGTAGGTCGCTTGTAACCCACTGACAAATGCAATCTAAAACAATCCTCACATATATAATCTAGTAACGCTCCTATCGTCATCAACGATAAAACTCGTGCCACGGCATGATAATTTGATAATATTTTTTCGTAGTGTTTGACATGCAAGGAAATGCTTTATTTCGATAAGGCTGAACTGGATCCGGTAACTTTACTGTTTTTCTGGGTAAACTGTAAATTTAGGAGAATGAAGAAACGAAAAAGCGGTCAACAATGAACGCAGTCTACTGGAGTTTAAGGTTAATCCACTGGAGTTAAGGTTAAAATTTCAACAATCAAACTATCACCAAACAGGCAATTGCTTCGTTAAAATGTAAAAGTAATTTTCACCCGTCATACCTTGACGGGTGACTTTATAGTTTAGAAAGAAAAATCATACAAACTATGCGCTGAATTTATGCAAAACCGACACAAAACTGAAATTTATATAAAAATTTAATCTCCCCCCCCCCAAAAGGAAGAAGGACAAGCTTAGTTGTTTCCATTTACCCCGGAATACAGTATATATGGGGCAAATTGAAACACCAACATTGAACATCAAAAATAGCTGGAAAGGTGAATTACATTAAAAAATGTTTTTAGTAACCTTTCATACGACAAGTAACACTACTTGAAACCAACTAGTTCGCATTTGTAGACCTGTTATTTAGGAAAAGGTAAGTTTAATTGAAATATAATCTTCCATTTTTCCCATGTTTCCTTTCACCTTTACTTCGTTTGGGCTCTTTTTTCTTAACATCAAAATGAACGATTAAACGGATGTGAATTAAACTCCTTTTAGAAACTACGGATAATAACTATTGACCTGTTATGTAAACGTTTTGTTTAGTTGAGCTGATTAAGGAAATAATTTTATTTTTACCATTATGCAACCCATTAAATTCTTGAATATTATAAAAGACTTTGTTCTGCTTCATGACAATTTTACGAAAATGAAAAACTGAAAAATAAATAACATACGAAATGCCTTTCAGCACAATGTGTTTGATTTAAAAGGTTCCAATCAAAAAATGTTTGCACAAACAGTAACTTAAGCATTGAATAAAATGAAAAACCTTTAACTTTCTAAAAATAATCGGAAAAAAATTTTGAATAACAAAAATAAATAAAATTAAGTTTGTTTGAAAACATGCACAAAATACATGTGAGGCTCGATTACTTACATCTGAAAACATTTCAAAAACCACAAATTAAAAGGCTAGATTTTCTGAAACATATGTAGACTACAAATTTTATATTTTTGTTTTCCAATAATACCGTAGTTACGATAGTTTTTTTTTTTTTAAAGTTTCAAAGGCATGTTTGCACCTACATAAAATTTCATCTAAATCTTAGATAATCAGGCGGGGATTAGGGTGGGCCAAAAAAAAAAAAATGTTATTCGGAACACCCGCGAAAAGTCGCGGTATCTTTAAGAACAATTCACGTATAAAACATTATCAAGTCTGAAACCTTCCTTTAGGCCTCTACCAAGAATTGAATTTCTCAAAAAATTGGAACACATTGATCAATTTTCAGAATTTTTTTTGAAAATAAAAATGTTTTCTAAATTTTTTCTAATATATATTTTAAAGGCTTCCTTTTAACACTTTTTCACAAAACTTCAAAAATTGTTTGCATACTTTACAGTTTTTAATTCGCACAAGAGCCGTAAAGTTTCACGAAACTAACCAAAAATTGACTTTTTTACAGCTTTTTCTGCACATTGCATGCAATATTTCTTCTTTTACAGTTCAGTTGTTATTTTTTGCTATGAATGTACACACAGCAGCTTTTAACTTTAAATACAATTATATTTCATTAAAGTAACACTCACGACCAAGGAGGGGTGGTTGCATTTCGTGTTCCACTCTGTCTGTCCCATCCATCCAGCCATGTTATTTATATATTTGCAATTACTATATAATTTAAAATGGGTTTCTGCTTTTGAATCAAGGTTTTAAGTTGAACTCAATAATGGCGAGTATCGATTTTCATATAAATCCTTACCTTTTTTTTCCTTCCCGAAATACTTATCTCCCAATTCCCTGTTTCATAACTCTTTCAGAAGTCGAACTGTGAAAGAGGAATGTTTAGTGATTTCAAGTTTTAACTGCTTCTAAAAAATCATTAGATATTAATTTTGGCAGAACTCCATCGGAAGATTTCAAAGCTTTACAAACTGACTTAAAAAGCGAGAAAAAGTATTTGATGCATATTGTCAATGTAATACAGAAGAGCAAATGTGACCCTGAACTCAAGGGCGGACCCAGAAAATGTTCAAGGAAGGGGCGATTGTTTCCACTCTTTACTCTTTAGAACTTCAATTTCTAAAAAATTTCGAAGGAGTGCATTGAACCCCTCGTTTACCTATCCCTAATATCATCTATCGTCTAAAATTGAGATTTCGGAACTTCAATTTCAAAAATATTCCTGTAGAAAGTTCGTGCCCTTATCCCCAGAGTAATAAGAGATGTGCTACGATTGCGTTTTAAAGACTTCAATTCCGGAAAAATTCCTGGAAAGAGCTCCCTTATTTCTAACACCATCGAATATTATGTAGAAGTACGGTTTTGAAACTTCAGTATTGAAAACATACATGAAGAAATTTCCTGTCTCTCGGCTCAAGGAGGGGGCGATCGCCCCCATCGCCCCTCCCTTGTATCCGTCCTTGCCTGAACTTGCTGTCAAAAAACCAAGACCTTTCAGTCATTAGCGTTCGTTAGCGTGTGCTAATGATGCTATAGAGTTGCATAGTTTTCAAACTGAACTACTAAAGTTTGTTCACGGATAGATGACCTTGAAGCAAAACATCATTTATATCATTCGTAATAGTTAGAATCTGCCAGAAAGTATGAAATAGTAAAAGGTACTGTCTCGATAATCGTATCTAATCCAAAATGATAGCAAAAAACCTATTACAAATGATACAAATGATGTTTTTGATTCAAGGTCATCCAAATTCTTTTCGTGGTCAAGCTATACTAATGATACCATCTAGTAAACGGCAGAGCGTCTGCAAAAAAAGCAATTAAATTTCACGAAGAATTTTTTTTTAAAGTAAAAAAACTATTTACTGCAAAACTTTCAAAACAAACAATGGCAGATTGATCGTAAGATATCTTTCTTTTTTGTGATGCAAAAACAACTTTTGCCCGCTCATTCTGAGACTGGCCAATCCTTCCGCGGCCAATGGAGGCCAGGAGATTGCCGCTGCGAAGTCGTGTTAAATAGAAAACAACAACCTATCAATATAGAAAACAAAAACCTATGTCTTCAACTTTTTTCCGATCAACTGACAGTTCCTTTTCCCTATGTAGCTTTTAAAGGGAACGAGTGGTCAATCCTAATACTTCAGGAAAAGAGTTATTGACATTTAAACTGTAAAATAGCGAATAAGATTCAGAAAAAAACTTACTTGTGGAAATCGCTGGATGGAAATTGCTGGATATACGTAGCGCAAGGGTTAAGCCTCCATCGTTGGCTGAAATAGAAAGCTACCTGTATTTTTTCTTCCTCGTTCGAGCGAATATGTTTGAAGGAACGAAGGACTTGTTAAATAGAGCTGTCGTGCGGATACGGTGTACTACCCCACAGAAAAAATACTAGCAAGAGAAAGAAACTGATCTCTTTTAGCAAGAAGAAATTTCAGAGAGGAGGTAAGTTCGATTTCTGCATTCGATTTTTGATAATATTCGGAAAGATATGTTAAACACAATGCAGTTAGATTGTTAAAAAGAAGTTATTTTGTCCCGCACGCAATGCCTCATATATTTCACTAAAAATAATACTTTGAAATATTAGAGAAAAAATTTTTTTTTGCTTAATAAATGACAAACTTATGCGTTATTTTTGAAGCAAAAACTTTTGTCATTGACTTTAAAATTATTACTTTTTAACGAAATATATGAACCGTCACGTGCGGGACAAATGGTTGACTTTTTCGTATACTGCCCCTAAAGTGATGCACGAAGATTACCAGGTGCAAATACAACGTATAAATTCTGACGTAACTACACAGTTATTAAATTCTACGAACAAATAATTTGCATTATGTATCAATCTACAGTATTGTAACGATATACAAGTAATGTTTTTATGTACAAGTTTTATGCAATCTTTTGATTGGACTTTATTTTCTACGATCTTTCATCTGGAAAAGTGGGAAAGTACTACTTTCAATTGAATTCTAAAACAAGATATTTCTCAACACGATCTAGTAAAAATGGAGTTAAAGTACAAATGATTTCCAGCCGAAAACTTCCCAATTTTTAAAATTTCACTTTCCATTGTATCAAAAAATTCTGCAAGTTATTCAAGTGTAGTTGAAAGTAGGTGTAATAGTAAAAAAATAACTTTAAAACCGCAAACTTGGGGAAAAAAAAATGCAGACACCTTTTTCGAGGTTTTTAGTAAAACCTTTTTTAAATCAAAGATGTAAACTCATGAATGTCAAGTCATTCGACAAAAGCCTAAACTTGTTTTTGATTTTGCTTCTGTAAGATCCCAAAGGACGAGTATGAAACTTTGTTAGTTTATGATGATTGCGTTACTAAACATTCCATGATTCAACTACCCTTAAAGAATAATGTATTGAAAGTTAGAGCTGTGCATAATTATACAATTTAATGGGGGGGGGAGAAAACTTTCGGTCAAAATTGAAATTTATGTTTTGTATCTTAGAAGGTTCATGCGTGAAATTTTTCGTGTTGCAAGTTTCGTATAATCGTAACGATTATACGAGTACTAGATCGTGTTGAAACAATATCAGGCCCCAGAATTCAATCGAAAGAAATACTTTCACATTTTTCGAGACAATTTTAAGTTCTTAGAAACGGATATGCAATCACGCGAATACGCATTACTTGTACTAAAGGAACCATACATCCTGAATTTTTCGAGACAGTCTCAAATTTTTCGCTCCAGTCTCTATTTTTAAGACTCTATTTTTGTTCCCGGATTTGGATATATTGATCCCAACTTACACCATAATTAGTATTGCTTTTTGCAAGTAATAGTTATTGATTAATTGTATATAGTAGAATATGAGTACTTTTATTAAATATTAAAATCAATTTCGCGCATGGAAACTAAGTGTATTTATATTTTATGTCTGGTGAATTTCATCCAATCACTTGTGATGTACAAAACCGGGGACAAAATAGCTAACCTAATCAAGATGCCTTAATCAATATGTCAGTCTAAACGGACCAAAAACAAATGGATCATTGAATATGTGAAACAAATTTGGAAACTTTTGGGAATATATAGGGCAGGTACGATGCATGTACCTTAAAAAACGTTTTATAGTATTTTATGAAATACTTCAAAACGTTTTTGAATAATGCAAAAAAGGTTTCTAACGTACTCAAAGGTTTTACAACTACAGAAGAAGTTTTCTAACTCACTGGGAAAAATTCCTGGAAATTACATGCACCGTAGCTACCCCATAAATGCAGAAAAGTTTCTGAATTTTTATTTACAATAATGAAAAAGCGGGGAAAGGTTTTGTAATATTTTTTAAAAAAATTTGCACAATATTTGACATGACTTTTTTAAAAATATGTTTGAAGTAATAATATCGTGGACTGATTTCAAAGACTTGTGTTAGATTAAATCAATTAGGATAAAACCTTTGCGCAAGGAGACTGGGCATTGAGCGACAGGCCCGGCGATATTTCAGCAAATGTATATCTCTAACTAGTATCTAAGGCTATAAAAGTACTGTCGGTATTGTAAGGAGAACGATTAGTAACAATATTGACATATTTTGAGATTCTTCAAATATTATCTTTGTAATTTAGTGCAAGAACGTCATAAATAAATCAGAACTTTATAAAACCGAAACTTTTTTTTACAATTATTCTTCATGAAAGAGAGAAGTAATTTTCTTGAAAAATGTCTGATGCGCTATAAAAGGTTCAATCAGTGGCTTGAAATATATCTTTTATCCGACTTCAAAAAAGAGGCGGTTATCAGTTCATACCGTATGTGTGCTTTTTTTTTGTTTGTCCACACACAACGTCTCACCTAGTGAACTGATTTTGATGATTCATTTTTTAATCAATAGGGGATGGCTCAACTTAGGTCCCATTATTTTGCTTGATCATATTTGTTTTTTAAAAAAGAAGTTGTGCTCAAAAAACAGTAAATTTTATGCAATTTCCCTATTAAATGATTAAATATAAATCCCATTGTTACAAACGTTTGGTGCCATACAACAGTAATATTAGTAGTAATTGCAATGATACTTTTTTGAATGAAGGCTTCTCTGAAGCATCAAGTTTCTTCAGTGTCGTTGCTCTATAGTGGGGGTAAACCTAACATGGAAGCGAGGTAATGCAGTGATTAGGATCTGCGTAGCTTTCACCATGCTACCAGATTAGGTTTGTCTCAACTATAGTAGTATTTTTATCGTTATCATTTATGCCAATATCAGATGTTGGGGCTAAGTAAAGAGATACAGGATTGCATCACAAGCAACTTGTTTGTTGTGAAATGTAAATTAGTTCGGGAAAACGTAATATTTAAATGGTTATAATTAAATTAATGCACAAATGAATTCTAAAGAGGGACAAAGATAAATTTTTAGTGCTGATCGCTTAAAGTTTAAGGCGTGTTTATAGTTTTTTTTCTTTTTTTTTAGTATGGAGCATTTTTATGAAAAAAATAAGGTGAAGTTTCGTGATGGTAACTTCTCACTATTTCTGAAGTACATTTACACTAAAAAGAATGAAATAAATCTTTTGAAAAAAAAAAAGACTTCAAAATTGCTCTAGAAGTGAAAATAATAATATTCTTTAAACACCATCGATAGTACTTTTAAACATAATTTTTGAAGTTGGCTCAAAAACAATAGATAAATCATTCACAGCCATAACTCAACTACAGCTATAAATCTCACTAATACATACATTATACATTGATGACAGCAACGATATAAATGTCTCATTCCTAACTTTGGATGGTTTTTCTGAAAAAAATATGAACGAAGCATGGTTACACTGGTTTTTAACATTTGCTTTTGCGCCAACTTCAAAAATTATGTTTAAAAGTATTATCGATGGTGTTTAAAGAATAAAATTATTTTTCACTTTTTAGAGCAATTTTGGAGTCGGTTCTTTTTTTTTTAATTTTCTTTTCTTTCTTTCTTTCTTTTTTTTTTTTTTTGCTACATGATATCTTACTTTTAATTTTTAAAATCGCTCTTCTGAAAAATCATGTTTTTTGAGATATGACGTTGTTGAAAGGAGTGGCGAGACGTGCACAGATTTGAATGATATAGGGTTGAAGTAAGAGTTCTGCTTGACAAAGATCTCAAACCTGTTTTTAATTATTCTCACTCCTTTATATCTTATGCATCAGGAAAGTGGGACGAGTCAGGTTGTTAAATTTGCTTTAAAAATAATGATTAGTGGAGAAATTATCCAATTTCTTAACGATTTATTAAAGGTTTTAATTTTTTAGTGTGTGTGTGTGTGGGGGGGGGGGGGGTCTTTCACGCCGTATAAATATCATACTCGGAATTTTTCTTTATGTGTGGGGAGGGGAAAAAAGTCGAGAATGTTTCCTGGTTTGAGTCAGCTCAAGTAACTAAGAATTGGCTGTATTAAGTTTAATTTTTAAGTTTGATGTTTGAAAAAAAGTGTCTGCTTTATTTGTGTTACACTACTCATTACTAATGACCAGTAAACATATTTTAAATGCCGTATAAAACAAAAAGCTGAATAAAATATAAGAACGTTAAGTTAATGTATGGAAAATATTTATTTTACATTACTTTTTTTTGTGTAACTTTATATGAATTCTGTAACAGCACAGATGCTTTAAATTTTTAGAATGAATATAATAGAAGAAAATGCGTATATATATATATATATATATATATATATATATATATATATATATATATATATATATATATATATATATATATATATATTCCGGAAGTATAATATTTCCCAAAAATCTCGGCCAGAATAAGAACAGTAACATTAGTATTTTAAAATGAAAATTAGTAAAAGGACCGCGGCTGTTTTAAAAGTTTCTATTAAAAACCAAAAATTAAATGATCGTTTGCCTACTAAAACAGAAAAGAAAGAAGAATGAAATGGAAAAATTAAATTAAAAAGTCTTCGAACAGCATAACACTGAGGCTTTTTTTTTTTTTCGGTCGTCTGCAAAATGAAATATAAGCTGATACGCGTAAGAATTAACAAATGTTAAAATCATTCGAAACTTGTACTGAAGAGGAAAATAAAATAATAAAGGAAAGGAAATTATTCGTAATGCAAAGAAAAAAATTCGTCATCGAAAAAAAAAAAAAACACAATGACAGTAAAATTAGAATTTGCGTCAGCGACTCGTTGGTGTAAAAATTTTAGAGTAAGGAAAATATTTCCGAAACATCTCTATTTAACAGGTGAAAAAATTCCAAATATCCCCTTTAGATTAAGGACAAAAACCTTCGTTAGAATAAGCGAAACATTTTTCAAATAACTCCAAGCGTTCCTTAAAAAAAATCTCCATTAAGATATAGAAATAGACACAACATACTTTTATAGGCAAAAGAAAATTTCTAAAATCACGTTTACAGTGCTTTAAAAGATTGTATCAGAATAGAGACAAAAAGCCCCCCAAATTTTTCCCATTTTAAAAAGGAAAGTATTCCTCCAAAATTTTTATTCTTCCAAAGTAACCTTAACTATAAACAAGTATTTTCCCATGAAAATCTCAATTTCAATGAGAGTATATGTCCCTAAAACATCCCAGTAAAATAAGGTAAACATTTTTCAAATATAAGCAACGATCGCTTTAAAAATTTTCCCATTAGGATACGGAATTTCAAAAAATAACGTTCACAAGGCCTCTAAAAATCACATCAAGGGAGGGGTAAAAAAAATATCCCTCCCTCCTAAAAATCCCATTTAGAAGGAGGGTCAACAGAGGAAATAACAAGAATAATATTAATACTGAAGTTATTTTGAAAAATTCGTCCTTTAGTATTCACTGAAATAGAATTTTTCCTCCATATATACCCCCAAAAACGTTAACACACCGAATACAGGGGTAAGTAAAAATCTTTTAAATTATAGTCTTATAACATGTAACTAAGCAACGGCAAATTTTGAAGTATTTGCCGGTGAATTTCAACATCCCTCGTATAACACGATACTCGTACTTCACGGTGTCGATAGTCGACAGTGCAAAATTTGTAGATATCCTAACACGGATTCAATATTACACAGTTTTAATGAAATGCAATTTTAAGAAATTCAATTTAGTTTTTGTTTACACTGGGCTAAATTTGATGATATATGAAAGAAATTTTAGCAATACAATAATTCTATTTTGTACATATATTCGTTGTTGTTGCTCTAAGAACATGCCTGCTACAGAAAATCTGATTTTCATTTTGAGAGTATACGTTTTTTCTTTGTAAATGAAGTTCCATGAAAGCAAATAGCGGATTTCATTGGAACAAAGCTTCAGCTATCATGCAATTTTACATCTTAAGACTTAGATTTTACGCTGTACATTTTGGCTTAGTTTATGTTGTGTATAAAAAATTTTTAGAATTAAAAAATTACTTTAAAAAATTGATTTAATAAATTACGTCTCATATAAAAATGTTTCTATATGGGTCGGTGCGAGTTCACTGTATCATACGATGGGGACCCGTAATATATATATACAGTATCTTGGTCTGTGTTCATGTGTTACCTATGTACTTTTTTTTAAAATTGAGAATGACATGTTCATACAATAATTGGGTAAAAGGAATGAATCAAGTGTGTTTGCGTCCCACCAGCTCAACTTGAATGTACCTTTCGGAAGAGGAGGGGGGGAGGGGTCCAAATAAAGTGAAGATTCAGCTGATGCGAAATTGCAAATCAAGGTTGACCTTGGCAATCGTTCAACTTATCCTTTCAATTCTTTCGTGAAGCGGAAGAGGGGGGGGGGGCTGAAAACTCCTATGCTCTTTCGAGTTTAACATCTGCCATTTGCAGTTCATTTCCAGACCACACTTTTATTTTAAATTTCTTATTCAATACTTATAAAGGCACTTCTTTGTTCTTTTTGTGTGGCATTAAGCATTTTACATGCAGTAAAAAGAGAACTTTTTTCTTTTTAATATTGTTATTTTATTTTTTTGTTTTCTCATCACATAAATGTATACTTTTATTAATAAAAAATTTTGTTCTTAATGAACAAAACTGTTTTCTCCGGTATATACCGAAATTGAATGTTTTACTCACATGAGGCTTATTTGTAAATTTTCACGTACGTCATACCATAATATGTTAAGTTAAACAATGTTGAATTTGTACGAAGGCTGGCGTATTTAATTTACAAAAAAAAAAAAAAAAAATCCCGCCAATATAAAAGTTTATGCGGTTTTTCGAGCAACTGACTTTGTCGTGATAAATCATTCGTGCTTCAACAAACAAATTATCGAAAGTTATGAAATTTCCGTAGAATTTTTTTGGCAATTGTCAAATACGGTTTTCAAAAAAGATGTAAAATATTCTTAGTTTGCCGCCAAAAGAGAAGCAATGGGGTTGTTTCCTTCAGTCAAAAGTATTACTTTTAGTCGCTGAAATTGATAGAATAAGAAAAAAAAACCATGGAGCGGGAGTCATTTTCCCCAATTTATTTTTCCCTGCTTATGGAATTTCTTGGAAATTTATTTCTTAACGGTTTTTTCCTTGATGGAATTATATCAAATTTCGGCTCCAGGTGTCATTTTGTTTCGTTAATTTTCATTTAATGGTATTTATACCGTGTTGCTTTCCTCGGATGACTTTTCATCCAAAAGCTCACGCTTCTTTGCATTGAAAAGGTGTTCCTTGTGACACCGAAACACGTGTCGGCAATAATTTGCGTTTTTGGTGCATCAAAACATTGGTTAATTGATTCATTTACTTATGTGGTTTAAAACTATTTGGAATGCTTTAAATCTTCTGTAGAATTTATTCCCTTCACTTCTGAAAAATCATCAAAATATCTATGTAACTAAAGTAAAAGAACATTGTACTTTTAATCTTAAAGAATACCGATTACAAATACTTTGTTTAAACTTATCTTTGGATATGAAATGAACAATTCTTACTTTGTTCTATTTATTGTTATTATTTTAACACTCATTTTTAATTCTTAGTTTTCAATGCCAGCACTCAATATTTTTAATTGAGTTATGTAATATTTTTTTCCCCTTGCATTCCAATGTAAAGACCAAACTGGTAATGAAAACCATTCAGAAGCGTTACGTGTGACATCTTTCAAAAAACCTCGTTAAAAATTTTCTGCCGAATATTTGGAGATGAGTCAGGTTACAGGTATAATGTATCAAGTTATTTTATGATACAAGATATTTTTCTTCTAGTCCCTCAATTTGACCTTAGAGGAAAACTTTTGTTCCTTTTGCGTTACGTGTGGGACCAAAAAGTGACCTGCATATTTATGGGTGTTAAAACTTATCAAAAGTCTTTGTCGAAAACAATTGAGACATATATATAGTAAAGCATCTCTGGTGATAATATTTGATCGTATTTCCAAAAAAAAACGGTGATAAAGTTAAAAAAAAGGGCTCTTACATTTATTTCACAATGTTTTTTTTTTACTTAGTCTAAATGTTATGAAATATGGCTAGAATCTAATATCAAAATATTTTTAAACTGAAAATTGATGCTAGAAATGAAAAGAGCTTTTTTTTGTTAAAAAAGTTTGCTTCTATATTATACTAAAAAAATGTTTTCTGGCGTGTCAGGACCACTTTTGGTAGAATTTCCCCGCTGAACTCTTTCGCAGTCGTGTAACTTAAGAATGGCCGAACGTTCTCAAGTCGGTATTACCGTTTAAAGAGATTTTTTTTCCATGACACCCTAATTATTTATGCGTATTATATTGCAATCCGGGGGGAAAAAAGCGACACATCTCAAAAAAAAAAAAAAAAAAAAGCATTGGAGAAAATTAATGTTTTTACGCTGTAGTATTAAGCGATTTTGTCTCAAATATTGTATGCGCAAAAACAAACTGTCATTGTGAGGTTACTTTTTGTTCCCGAAATTAATACATACTTATAGTTCAAAAATTTTCTTTCAAATTATGAAATTTTAATGTGTCCCTATTGATTTCGTCGTTTTTACGCCATTACACAAGTTACGGGGGAAAACTTTGCAAGTTTTGTGGCAAGAAAGAGCATTAAATTTAGATTTTAAATCAATAGCTCGTCCGTTTTTCCGAAATTGAGTAATCACTTTCTTTGCAGGAGTGCGATATATACATTAGTAGACTTAATTCTGCACACTTTTCAATTTTTTAAAGATATCATCATTTAACATTGTATAATAAATTATATTTATTTCACTTAAATAATTTACTTGTAACTTTTCTAATATGTACGTATTCATTTCATGTGGATATTATGTATATTTTTTGCTTTTTATTAAACAATAGTCAATATTACAGTAACAGTAATATATAATTTCTTAATATTAAATCAATATTGAATAATCAATATCAAATCAATTGTTAAGTACATATTTTGTAGGAAAAACTATTACTTTTTCTTACTGATTCAATTTTACGACGCCTAGACTCTACCAAACGTTGCAAATCGACTGGCATGATGACCTTGAACAAGTCTTAATGACGACTTCTATCATTTCTCTTATTGCTTGGATTTTGTTTAGAAACATTCAAATTTAATTTGGAACATGAGTTTTCTATGGGGTTAATGTCAGGACTACTGTCCCCTAGTAACACATTGATATTCTGATCTTTTAACCATTTTATGGTTGTTTTCGCAAAATCTTGTTGAAAAATACACTGGCTTGAATTACTTGGGAATAAATCCTTGTAACTTTTGCTCAAATTTCAGATTGATCCTTTTTGAGATCTTGAGCAGAATTAATTGTTTGTAATTGTCCAATAGTCCTCTTGAAAAGCGTCCTTACACCATTACATTGACATGTTTCTTATAGGTATCGTGCAATGCGGCAAAAAAAAAAAAAAAAATTTCAGATGATCGACGACGCCCATATTACTCTATTACTTCAAAATATGGATATTAGAGTTTCATCAGTTTCATATTATTTTAGTCCCGTCATCTGAGGTAAAATTTACTTTAGGGCCTTGGTCAATTGGTTTTTTCTTTGTTTTTGATTCAGATAAGATTTTTTTTCTTCTTCTTTTTTGACACCAAAACCATTTTTGCACAACTTTTCTCACTTATTCTATTAAAGAATCTTTTATTTTTTCGAAGTTTAACGACGGTCATTCGATACACGACGACGAATTCTTTCATCTTGAGGAGATCATGTTGGTTTACGTCCAATTCGAGGGGCAGTTTTTGTAGTGTCCAATTTGTAATGGAGACAAACTTTTCTTACTCCTGACTTAAAAGCACCAGAAAACTAGTTTTCAGCAATTGATAGGTATAGCCTTCTTCCCTTGGAGTTAAAGCTTTGAGAATGACCAATCAATCATCTTATAAATAAATGGGGAAATAATTTAATTTTTTGATTGGCTATTTCTAGCTCGGTTAATTTCTATTTCATAGTGAGTTCATAAGTCAAAACTGACGTCTCTGGATGGCATACTTGGGTTGTCGGTATATTGCATGTAGTTCTGCCTTAGCCCTGGCTTCAAGGCGATAACTTACTGTTCAACACCCAAGCTTTGCCTTCAATCGAGGAGTTGAACAATATCATTGCTGTGCTCTCACTGGTGTGCTGATTTTTACTTAAGCTATAATTTTGTTGGCACTCTCAGCTTCAGGTGGACATGACACCAGCTCGGTCATTATCTATTCCAGACTGACGAGTCTATAACAAGAACTGAATGGCAAAACTGGGCTGTCGGTATATTGCATGTATGCTTTCTTGTGTTTAAAAAAAATGAGTTTTACCAGTCGTGGGCGTGACCGTGCGACCACACCGGTAACACGTACAAATCTTTATTTTTTTAAAGCAAAATAATAATGAAGAAGTTGCTATTTAATAGTTTGAAACATTATGGTTTCTTATATTTAAGTATATAAAAATTAAAAGCCGAAGTTAAAGCAATTCCGGGAATAAAGTGTAAATATATCCGTAAAAAATGCCAACACACTCTTACAAATGGATTGAGGAATATTTATATAAACATCCTGCTTTCAAATGTGTGATTATGTGGGGAAAAATCAAAGTATGTAGCAATAGGGTTATGGTATTCAATCAACTACTATAATATTTAAGGCTCTCATTATGGAGGAACGGTGTTTCTCCCTTTTTACTTCATTTTACAAAAAAAGGAAGTATTGTATTCGCGAAAAAATTTTTCACTCAAATCGGCCTTAATTTCAATTTTTCTCGCCCCCGAATAAATATTAATTTTTTTTTCCAAACCTACCACACGTGGATACATGCCTAAGAACGTATAGATACCTGAAGAATCCATTTTGACGATCCCCGAGTTAATTACAACGAGTTTTCTCGTGACGTCCGTATGTGTGTATGTATCTCGCATAACTCGATAACGGTAGGTCCTAGAAAGTTGAAATTTGGTACATAGACTACAAGTGGGGTCTAGTTGTGCACCTTCGCTTTTGGTTGCAATCGGATGTTCCAAAAGGGGTCCTTTTACACCTTTTTGCGGTAAAATCATTGTTAATTTCAATGTAAACTCAAGCGGTGCTATAATTTGGGAAACCCTTGGCGACCAAAAGCTTGGAAATATATTGCCAAGTTTTTTTCGCCAACTTGGCAACGAACTTGGCTTTTTTTTACATCTGGTTTCAATTCCGCCACATTTAGAGAGTTAACCATTGAACCACATTAAAAACTGCCAATATTGCGAAAATTTCTGTATAAAACGTTTTCTTTGCTTCGGTTCGCAACAAACTCGGGGTGAAAAATATTTTAAGTGTTTCTTTGTTCACTTTGATGCTTTAAATTGGAGTAAAAGGAAGTCATGTGATGCACACATCAGCTCGTTTACTTTTTTTGTTATTAATGCAAAATACCTGCTACCGGGTGAGATTTTGCCGAGTGACCGCTAGGTTTTTTTTAGTGTTAAAGATTTGATACCAGGCCATTTTTCTGCACCCAACGCCTTTTCGTGCGGCACTTTCTTTGGGAACCCTTGGTTAACTCATTCTTCCAATTCTTTTGAAAGAAGCGGAAGACTTGAAAAATATCCTTAGTTTTGCTGAAAACTTCTCAGAAACTGGTCTATGGGTTTGTCGAACCAAAATATTTTTTATATCGTCACCTCAAAGTTGCAGTATGGTCTTACTGTTATTCCTGGGATTTGAGATATTACTGTTGCTCTGAGGCGACGACATGTAGCAATAGCAATCGATCATAAGATGAGAAGTTCTTTTCAATGACCAGATAGATTCAACAGTTGACAGTGGCTTCTGAGTTTTATAGCAAACTAAGGTCATGAAATGTTGAAAAAAAAATTTAATAACAATTTAACCCACTTTTTCGCTTCTAGTGATAAGGGTGATATGGCTACACACACGCAACTTCCCTCATTTTTTTTTCAACTGACATAGAATATGTCTACTGATTTGTCGTATTAACATTTACCATACGCAACTACCTTGCTTAAGTTTGGAATGGGCCTTTTGAGTAACACATCCATTGAAAAGTTCAAAATAGCTTTTGTACTCTCAGTGCTCTGAATATTCCTTTGGATCATCAATACAGCCAGAATTTTCCTTCCGGGTGCTGTTCATAACAGCTCATACATGTATATAAACTGCTATATCAGGATTATCAGAGGTTTTCAAACTAAGGGTTCCGTATGGTGGTTCTTGTCTTTCGTGCCCTAGCTATGCCACTGCTTTGGATAAACAATATTTTTAGTGATGAAGCAAATTATACAAAATACTTATAAGTTCGAGCAGTTTAACTTAACGTCCTCTTTTTTGAGCACTTTAGTGTACATTTAAGTGGTTCAACAATAAACTTGTTTTATACTAAATGCTTGAAAGTAATGGCTTTTATAAACTCGTGGGTTTGTGACAAAAAAAAAATCCTCTTCATTCTCTCTTGTTGAAGCCCACGAGTTAACTATTTTGAAAATCTTGTGCAAATAAAATCTTGTTGTAAATTGAGTTGTTAATCGTTTTAATTTTCTTTCTTTGGTAGGTTGCTTCAGCGGATTTGTGGTTTTTTTTTGGTAGATCCCCTTAACGGATTTGTGGCTCTTTATTCACTGAAAGTCTGAAAATAAGTTACAGGTAAGTCATTGATACACATTAAATCTTAGTCCATGAGGCTGTAATTGATTATTAAAATAATTTTCTTAGTTATATGTACGTAGATATTTGTTTTTAACTTATAGTATTAATTTTAAATGTTAACTCAGGGTAATAAAAAGGTAAAACCTAAATGGAGAATTACAGTATATATGAAATTGCGGGAGATGTTTTACAGAAATTTAAAAATATATTTATTCCTTATCAGAGGCATTAATAGCATTTATGTAGAAGGGGGACAGGGTGGATTACATGGACAAGTACACATGGGGGAACACGCACACCGTTAATTCATAACACATAAAGCTTTGGGGGCTCACACACTCGCTTATTTGATTACACATAATTAAATACACTTAATTTCTTAAAGTAAAGTAACTGTACATTAATTTTGTCAATCAATACACAACACATTTTTCATGAAACTGTCGGTCTTGTTAATTTCTGTTTTAGGAACTCATGTTATTGATGCTTCTGGTACTAACTTTCTGCAGTAATTATCCGTGTGCAAGTCGGATGTTTCAACATCAGAACTTTTGGAAAATCGAGCTTGTCGGGGGGGGGGGGGGGGGGGAGATGGAACAGGTGTGCACATCGGAATCGACTTCTTCGAGCCTGTGGACTGGATTTTTTTCTCTGTATCTGGGATCTATTGTGTGCTAGGGTTGGTGCAGTCTGTGGGACACAGTATTACTGAGCATTGAAGGATCAGTCTCGGGCTGCGTGACCATAGGATGAAATTTCCTCCTGAATGTTTGTATTGTAGGGTAAACCTACCCAATTTCGTGATACTAAGGATTCAAACAGTATAATCGATAATTTTTTCTGAATTTATTGACTTGATATTTTTTTCCATAGACATAGTAAACTTTATTCTTAATTATTAAACCATCAAACAGAATTATTACATGATAATATAATGTAATTTAATTATTTTCCAAAAAAGTATCACATGTACCTAAATTCGTGATAGTCTACCTTATTCCGTGAGTCAGTGGACCTAACTTCGTGGTAATGACTTAATCACTGTCACTGTCATTTTCTTCATTACGTGCACATACACTACACATGAACACTGTTGGTGGATTTTTTGAGTCAACTGCCTGGCAACTTTCATGATACCAATTTAAACAAAAACAACATTGGATCCATGGGCTCTTGTTATGTCCTTTGTAGTAACTTTCATTACAGTTGGGGCAGAACCATTCATCTTCAGCTTCACCTTTGCTCTTATTAGTGTTCCTTTTGGCTTTAACCAAACTGCTGGTACTGGCACTGACACAGGATTTTGGTAGTGTCCACTGGAACTGGTACTGGCGGTGGAAGTATTACCACATGATTTCTCCCCTGGAAGATGAACTGCAGCTGATGGATCACGCCTCTTCCTTGCAGGTTTTGGAGCACGTGCTGTAAAATCAGGTAGTTTTAAACACATCATCGATGCCTTCCTTTGTAGCAGGTGCATTGCTGACTGACAGGGAATTTTCATCCATACACCTGTTATCCACGTTTGTTGTCAGGGCTTCATCAGGAATTTTCATCTTGTTTAGTGGGAAAACACCAGCCTTGCAGAATGCAGAAATGATATTTTCTCTGCTGAATGCTTCCAGAATAGCGGGACTGAACATCCCATGGAAATCGAATCTTCCTGGTCTTCTCAGCGGATTACCTTCTTGAAACTGCCTCAGGTGTTTCTGCCAAGCCAATTTCAAAGGCCAGTATACTGCTACATCCAAAGGCTGTAGCAAATGACTTGTGTGGCTTGGAAATGTTACAATTATGATATCATTCTCTGAAGCCATTGCAATGACTTCAGGAGTTATGTGACTCGCATGTGAATCCATTAATAGCACCACAGGCCTTGCTGAGGAAATCCCCTGGACAAATTTTTGAAACCACATCAGAAATAACTCTGAGTTTATCCAGCCACTCTGAGACACTGCAACTGTTTACATTTGGAAGCGCCCCAATTTTCAAACCATCAATCATTCTAGCGCCTTTGAAGATCAGTAGAGTAGGTCCAAATTCACCTGCGGCATTGATTCAAGGTAAAACGGTGTGAGTTTCAGCCTTGTCAGCAATTACTCGATTATAGACGAACCTCTTACCTATTCTTGTAACAACTCGTCCAGACTTCACAACGTAGCACAGCCCCGTTTCGTCGCAGTTCCAAATTTGTTGAGGTTTGATGCCTTCTGGAAACTTTCCATAAACCTCAGAGAGTTTGTCGTAGAAATCATTGAGTTATTTCTACGACATCCCTATTAGACTTGTTTTGCCCGATATTGGGACAAATTTTCGGGTGTTCTTAGGCCTAAATTGTATCTGCGACGAAACTCACGCCACCCACTTCCAACTGGCGCATTTTTTTTCTTGTCGCTGAATGGAAACGGTTTGTTTGAAGCACACTCCTTCTCAGCAAGGGAGTATGCTATGTGCCTGATTCGACTGACCGTCAAACCAAACCCAAGCTCCTGCATATTAATGACAAATTTTCACTAACGAAGTTTCAGTTGCTGGGCCTAGAGCAAACGGTCTCCCCCACTTTTCTCACATCCACACTGTCACTGTAACCTTCACAGCGTGTTATGTAGTCTTTCAAGGTGCTCCATGGGATGAAAAAATTTTTTGCAGACTTGTACACTGACCAATTTTCATCCACTACCTTCCTCACTGCGAGTTGAAGTGTTTCCTTTGAGTATTTCTTCAGTTTGTTCCCACCTTTCTCTTTTTTCTCCACCGGCTAGCTTGCTGTAAATAGGCGCCATCTGTCCTGAAAGTAGCAAAATTTCATAAAAAATAACTGTTTTTTGTAAGCCTCCGTTACGATTATTACACACAAAAAACAAGAAACTAATATAAATACCACTAATTATTGCAAGGAGTTTACACCACGTGCACACTGTTCTCTTCTAACTGACAAAATGGCTACACAATAAACCAGTTGCCGGAGACCTCCAAAGCTTTGCCTGGGTTTGGACAACACCCTGCCATCTATGAGGAAACATGTCAAATTAAGTGTACACAACCTACCTAACTCCGTGGTAAAATAAATGTTTCGTATCACAGAGTAAGGTATGTCACGAAATAAGGTAGGTTCACCTTATATCTTAAGTTCCAGAAAGCACTTTGAATCTACTAGATTGTCCAATACAGGGTTGATTGGGGGACGGGGGGGGGGATAATGTGGTTTTAGCTTCATTTTAATTTGTCTTGTAGGATGGGAATACAAACCTCTCCAAGAAAAAAAAATCATTGAATACTTGTGCTAGATTGTACCTTGAACTGTGCACTGTTAAAACTACAGGATGCATTCGGCACCTTTCAGGGGAGAAACGCTTGTTCACCAGCGGCACCCAATACGGAGCCGAAATCGCACCTCTAAATAGGGTGAAAAACAGGCACCTTTTAAAAACTAGACAGCCGGAGTGAAAAAAAGGATCCTTCGGAGAGAGAAATGGCACCCTTACTATAGATCCTCCTCCCCCCTCCCCCGTATTGTGTGCGTTTTTAAATACAGTTGTGTACCTTTTTTTTTAGTTTTGTTTTGATTTATGATATTCTACGTTTTGGACATTTTTCACATTGAACTCGGTATTGGAAATGATTAAAAACATGTAATTACAGCATTTGATCATATTTCAGAGTTTTCAACATAGTTAAGAAGTGCTCATAGCGTTAATTCATCTGATCGTGCTCTAACTCAGTGTTTCTCAACCTCTTTTGACCCACGGGCGCGGTAAAAGCAAATGAAAAACTTTGCGGGACCGGTGAAATCTTTATCGTTTTCTTAAAGAATCATAAAATAAATAATATGAATAATAACTCAGGGGTCGTTAAAAAACATGTGAAAAAATTCAGGATTCTGATGGGTTTTTTTTTTTACAAAAAGTAATGTTAAAAATTAATAAAACAATAAATATCTACCCCTTCACTTGTATCAATGATCTGTCACAAATACGTTATAATTTAAAAACGAGTAATTATTTAAAACATGTGAGAAATTATACATTTACTAAAACTTGACGTATTCCGAAAATGAAGCATAGCTGTACTTATGGATTATTTAAATGATGAGCCAAAAATATTCAGGGATATTACAATTACGGAAAAACAAAATCGTTTCATAAACGTTAATCAAGAGTAACAAAAGAAACTGCACATAAAGTTTTTCAACAGTTAAATAAAAAACCAAAAGAAAGTTCTAACGCTTTCGAGGACTGCTAACAGGAAATGATTCTAACACTTGAATGAAAAAGCAAAAAAAAAAGAAAAAAAGAGCTAGACTGAGAGCGATTTTTTTTTTTCGCTATCTTTATGTTATAATCTACGAAGCACAAGAAACATTTTTATTAAGATTCTTTTGGTGACTAATAAAAGCTGCTTATCGAGTATTCAAGAAAATAATGACAGATATTTTTAGTAGCGTTTTGAATGATGGAAATTTCACGATAGTAACGGTAAACGAGAAACTAGAAGACTAACGGATACTGTGAAAAGCAATAAATGCACTTTTAATCACTTAACTATGTTTGAAAGCCCTAAAAGCTACAAAGTGATCAAAAGCTGTACTTACTTGTAATTTCGGATAATTAATCCTAGAAAAGTTGGGTTTTAATCCAATAGTGTACTTCATTCAATGTGAAAGACACACAAACGCAATCATCATTTGTCCGCCATATTGAGGTGGTTGAATGTATGTCTAAGGCAAAAAGCGCATGCGCAATGAGTCTTTCTGTGATTGCATGATGTTCTGGCTCCTCTGCTCTATTTTCTAGCCTGTGATGCACCTTCAGGCACTATGCTTTCACCTTAGAGGGAATATTTTCACTCGTCTGGAACCCCTGCTTTTAACAGTGTGGTGGGCTGTCCGCGTTCAGATGAATGAAAAAACTGTTACATAAGTTTAAGTATTTTTCATCGTGATTTACTTGCACAAATGTTAAAATGTTGTACTGTTTATTATGCAAGGTTAAGTCAACCTTTGAAAAAATCAGAAAAATATAAAAAGTAATCGCAAAATGCATGTTAAATATCGTGTAAATGCCCTTTATTTTTGAAGTAAGATTTTTTTTTTATCGATGACAAGCAAATATTTCTGAGCACCGGTGCTGTTTCGGTGATTCAGCGGTTGAGAATGAATAATCAGCTGTTTTAAATCACTCACTACTCAACTTAGTACTCTGTTATTACTGAACTAAAATACTTTTGGACAGATTACCTGGCTTTAATTTCCAAAGTCTTAAGTACTGATATTACTGCTGTTTTCACATTAGCTATTTTAACGTCTAAAATCTTAACTTGAAAAATGAAGCATTTTATTTATTTTTGATAATCGGCTTGAGTCTCTGATTTCGGAAAATTTCTAACAATTTTCCGGTAAGTTGCATACTAACCAATGTCAATTTTTGGAAAATTTAGATCATTTAGATTTTTTCTGCAGAGCAAAAAATATTCGAGGGCCTCTTTGGTGAAAACACATTTCCCCCTAGTCTTAAAAAGAATTGTTCTGTTAAAAGAAAAATCATTTGATTTAAATATTTGTATCAGTTTCGTTAATAATACAGTAGCTGAGCAATGCACAATAGACGGGTCATGAGGAGAGGAAATGTTTCATTTTTCTTAATTTTTACGTGAGAAAACAAAGACCATTTTCAAGTATAAAAATAAGCAATACATCGATAAAAGTATGCAAACATGTGTAAATGTTCCTTCCGCAAGAAACCTTCTGCAAGTTCATACGTCTGTTATCTTGAACTGGCGACGAAGCACCCCATGTTGCAGCTCGTTGAATTCTAAGTTAGAAAATATTGGGGTCCCTTCTAACTTCATATGCCAAACTTATATTGTTGAGAATGAAATGATGTTTAAGAGATTTTAATTTTTCTCAATTAGGAATCAAATCCCATATTTGCTTTTTTTTGCCATGCCTCCTTATCTGACTAAGGGAAATAAGGGTTAAGATTTTGAGCATTTGTTAGAAAAAACGAACAGTATTACGAAGAAAAGTAGTATAGGAGCAAACATTTTCCTTACAAAAGTAGTAAAAATAATCTATTTGGTCCACGTGATAAGGATTTTCTTGCAGAAAGTTTGTTGTTCTGTTTTAGCTCGTAATTTTTTCGCATGGAAAAGTGAAAATTCATTTTTGCTTACATGTCATTTCCTTTATCATTACTGAAATTCTTCCCCCTAGTATGCTTGTATAAACATTGATTGATTAATAGTTTTGGCTTTATTGGTTTTCCCTATCGAATTATAAAAACCAAAAATCAATCAAAACTGATTTCATACGATGCATTTGATACCAAGTTACTTGAAGATGTTTTGAAGATACTTATGTCATTTTAGACGAATACTTGCTCCTAAAAAATGAAAGACGAAAAAAAATGAGGATTCTGTGGGTAAAGTAAACAGAGGAGCTGCTAAGGTTCACACTAAGATACTGACGATTCAATCCGTAAAAATAATTGTACATACTTTGTTTTTCGAGTTTTTTCCATTCTACAAAATTTAAAGTTTAGTTAAAAGGCAACTTTAATCTTATGCAAGAAATACTTGGAAATAAATGCAATGTTGGCATGTGCAGTGTAGAGGAGAATAGGGTGGAATAGTACAGCTGCACTTATTACAAAATGAAACAGTAAATAAGAATTTTATCTTTTTCAATAGACTTATCAGAACAGAATCAAGCAAGAATCTTAAGCTGCTGCATCTACTGAATGGGAACTTTCGCATTTTATTTACGCGTAAATGTAGCAGCAGCAGTTCTCCTGCCGTTCCTCAGACTCACCATGCTTATGTGGTGTAAAAAGGTAGAAAAATCCAATACTTCAAACGTATTGGTAAGCATTTAGCCCAGCTTTCATATCTGTGGATTGATGCTTCATATCAGGTACATAAAAATAATTAAGTAATTAGGTAATTAAACTTAAAATTGTTTCTTTCAAACAAGTTCTCAAAACTTCCAAAAACTCAAATTATGTCAAAATCGATAAGAACTTGAGTGAAAATTTTAATTTCGAAAGTTATTTAAATAAATGAGGTTTGTAAATGAAAAATGTCTTATTGATTTCAATGCATATTTTGTACTTATGATTTGGATTTAAGAAAAAGTAATGAATACTAACAAAAAAGAATATTTAATCTTAATGGATAATTACAGTTGGAAAACATTAATAGAAATGGACTTAATATTATAAAAAGTTCCCAACAGAAATCGCAAGTTGGTACCTTTTGTTGGTGCCTTTTTAAAAAGCCGGTATGCCCGTATTGGACAATTCTAGTAGTTTCAATATCGAAGTGCAAATGTGTATTTGGGTAACACTTCAAGAGAGGAGGGGACTGTGTTGTCCGTAGGAAAACATTTTTTGCTAGCAAATATATTTTTTCTCCTGTGTACTGTTGTAAGTTACCAGATATTATCAACCGTCTATCTAAAATGTGGTAAAAGTACCATGGCACAGTATGGTTTCTGGAGTTCTGGAGGCTGTTAACGGCCCTCTCCTGCAACATTTGGCAGCGAGTATAGTAGCTTTTAACTTACAACTGATGAACTAATTACAGTTGCGGTTGCTTATATAGTACTGATGTGAACTATTTTATTGAATTCTATCTCGTATAGTTCTAGAATTGTCAATATAAGTTTTTAAACTTTTTCCTCCCACTGGAATGTAAGGAAAAATATAAAATCTGCTTTCGAAACTTAGTCAAAGTAGCACATACAAATGAAAATATGTGTGCGTTTAGTATTTAGGTAGAAAATCAGTTTTCGCTTATCTAACAAAAATAGAAAATCTATTAAACGGGTCACTCAATCAAAACCGAAAGTCTGATGAATTGTTTTCTTCTAACGTACGAGCATCTAGTAGGAATATTCACGACAACTCTTAACACTGGAAGGCTGGAATTTTACAACAGCCTCTATCAAAGAAGTAGTATCATTGAATACCGATAACTCAGTTTGAAAGATGGCCGCGTACTACCTTCTTTATAAATATCATTCAGCAAGTTAAATAGAAAGTTTCGCCATCCCTGGCATAGAATAAGTAGATAATCCTTTGGGGTCGTCTATAAATGATGTCAAGTTTTTAAGGGAAAGGGCTGGGGGGGGGGGGGGGTCATGAAATTGACGGTGTGTGACAAGGGTGGTTATTTCTAGGCATTTAATTTAAAAGCGGAGCCAACAAAATGCAACTTCCATTGATGGAGAGAAATTTTTGCTCTGCAAATTGATGAATTAAATTCAGCTCAATAAAGGCAATAATTAAAAAAATCGTTCATAAGTAAAATCATTTGTTTACAAACAATCGCTATTCCAATGCTTAGATTTTTGGTTACGATTTGAAGATATACTCGGAGCTTATATGAGGTTATTTGTCGGCAGTGCTGTCATGGCTATTCAAAACTAATTAGCCCAAAGATAAGAGCGAAACTTCAGTCTCTGGATGCTATAACTGAGATGTCCGATATTGCTTTTAGTATAGCCTTAGTTAAGGCTATGGAGTGGCAATTTTTAGCCTTAAACGAATCAATGTTCAGAAAGCATTTGACGTCCACTAAACTGATTTGCGGAGTCGCCGGTTCTTCTTATTTTAGCAGCTTAGCTCAGTGCTAAAAATTTTCTGTGGTTTAAATTTTGTGGCGTATGACAGCATCATACCTGCAAACTATACTGGCTTTTCTGGGAGACTCCTGGATTTTGATCATTTCTTTTGTCTGTGTATATGATGTCAAGATCATTTGGTTGTATCTAGAAGGATAAGGAAAAATCTTTATTCTTCCCTAAATAAAAAATCCGACGTAATTATCTGCTGGATTTTTTTAATCTACTAAAGTTTCCCCCCATTAGATATTGGCAGGTATGCAGGATCTAGAAAAAATTTCAAAACTTAACTGGCTTGTGCCGTTATTTACCCGTGTATGTTTGAAGATATAGTGCAAAAAAACTTTTTAAACAATTTGTTTTCTGCTCTTCAACTGAACACTATTTCAATGCCACCAGTTAATTGAACGCCATGAAGATGACCACACTGAAACCTAAAATTGACTTCTCTTATACCGACGACAGACATGTAGAATTATGGATAGAGAATTCGGGGAGATCCATTTCTCCCAGAATACAGAATAGGAGAAAAACAAGGAAAGTTGTGATCCCAGAGTAATAATTTGATTAATTTTCTATTTTCCCACAACTTTTAGCATTTACCCTGAAGGTGTTTTATCCTTAGACCTTCATGTCACAAGTCACGTTTTGTAATATGCATAAGATGCGTAACTTTTGCCGTGCCACTTTCTCTATCCTACTCGTTTTACTTGAACGTTTGTTCCCCGATTCCATATTTGTAAAAAATTGCTTAAATTTCAGTCGGTTTCTAAGAATTTTAGTTAGCTCTAAATCATACAAAAAATAAACTAATACATTATAATATTTAAAAAGATATCATAACATATGAAGCTGTTAACTTAAAACATAAAAAATACATTATTTATGAATAATAAATGTACGCAATTAAAATATTAAGGAAAAGGTTCTGTTAAATTATTACTAATTCATTTATTTTAAAGCATACTGAGTGAAAGCAGGGCGGGCTCAGATAGTTTTGCCGTCCCAGGCGTCCCCTCGTCTTAAAGATATATATATGTTATAAAACATCGAGCACACTCTCCCGTGTTGCTGCAATTTGCGCTGCAAAGAAAAAAACTAAGAAACAAATTTGTTTTTCATGTTTCCTTTTGCCTCACATTTTGCCATCATGAATTTCGCCGACACTAAAATCTGCTGCCCTAGGTGGTATAGTTTGACCACGAAAGGAAGGCGGATGACCTTGAAGCAAAAACATCATTTGTATCATTTGCAATCGGTTTTTTGGTAATATTTTAGAATAAATAGAATTAGCGAGATCGTACCTCTTACTATTCGGTACTTTCCGGCAGATTCTATCTATTACGAATGATACAAATGTTCTGCTTCAAGGTCATCCGCCATCTATCCGTGGTCAAGCTTTAGCACAGGGCGCCTACCCCAAGAGCCAGGCCTGAATGAAAGTGAACGTCTAAACGAATACATTTAAGTAATGAATTTTAAGGATCTATATGATATAAAGAAAAATCATTCGTAAATACCGTATCTAAATGTATAAAGTTACATCATGTTTTTAAAACCTTAAAAATAAAGAATATCCATGCTGGAAAAGCTTCCCGAAAGAGAAAAAATAAAAGTAAAACCCTTTATTTTTACAAGCGAAAATGCAGACGATAAAATTGATAACCAGATTTGTGGTTTTTCATCTTAATAATTTTACTTTCATTAATTTTATTCGTCAGACAATACCAATGGATCACATGACTCGCTAGCTACCAATCACAAAGCGAATATAAGGTAACCCCAACTAGCAGTGAAGGAAAATCAATAAGCATCCTTGTTTAATTTATAAATATTTTTATAACGGGCAATTTTTTACGTACTTCAATTACCGTGAAATTCTCAAACTTACAAATATTCGTAAGTCAAAAGTTAAAATTTCGAAAATAAATTTCCTTGAATGTTACTATCCGTCACTTCGGTGCATCACACCAAACAAATTGAGGTATAGAGTTAACTCATCAATTAATAACTTCAATGAGCAATATTACGTGTACAATGTTCCAACTGAGTAGTACCCTGTAAAATCAAGTCATAATTTGTAAGGTGCATTGAGTAGGTTCATGAGATTATTTTATACACACATTACTTAGCAAGTGACAGCTAGTTTGGAAGTGGGAATGGTCAAGAAATGCTTTTCTTTGAAGTTTTATTGATTAAAGTAAGGTAAAAACACTAGTAGTTGCCATTTCAAGGTTTAAAACGCACTAGTAGTAGCCACAGTGAAATATATTTTTAAGTAGTGGGTCTACAATATTAATTACTTCTCTTGAAACTCAATGACCGTATTACAGCCCAACACTTCCTTAATCATTCCATTTTGTAAAACTGGCAGAATTTCTATTTGTTCAATTTTTTATCCATTTTTTCCCTAATCTGAACTTTGATCCAGTAGGGGCCTCGCCAAAATATAAATTCAGTAATAGCCACCTGAAATTCTCCCATCCAAAGAATTTACGTTTCTTACTTTAAATTCAAATAAATAATTAATAAAATTGATTCAATATAGTTACATTAAGTAGCAATATACTAGTTAATTATCATTGTTCATTTCTTTCTTCAAAGCATATAAGTTAGTCCACTCGTAGTAAGTTCACTTCGGAATTCGAGGTACCCAGCTATAAGTCTGTAAATACTTGTATATTGACACCCTAAAAGTTATCTCAAAACCTACATATGGTAGGGTGTACGCAACTATTAAATTTCAAGGTCAAAGGTCACAAAAATCGGTTTTTTGAGCTTTTTTTTTGTAAATATCTCATTTCCCATGGGTTTTTTGCTATTTGTATTTGTTCTCAATATTGTAGAATACAAAATTCTCTACAAATTTTGTTCAAAATTTTTTTATACGGTGAACCGTTTTCGAGATAGAGGGCGGAGAGCACGCGGTCACAGGATCACTTCAGGTCAACCGGTGCCTACGGTCGAAAACGCGCCATATATAGTTGATGAACTATCGATAAATCAATGATTATAAATATTTGTCAATTTTTATTAACTATTATATTTTTTATCATTTTATTCCTAACCTATTCACTTTTTATTCAGTATTAATTTACTTAACAATACTTACCTGCCCATGTAATAGCAGTATTGTTAATGAAAATATAGGAATTATATTTGAATTTTAACCTAATTAATATTGATAACTTCTTACATGATGAAAAAAAAATAAATTATAAATCAATCTTTTTATTTAAAAATATCATTTAATACATTTATTTTTATTAAAAGTAAAAAAATGGAATAAAAGGCACAAAAACTACAATTTATAATTTTAATCATCTTCTTCCTCTTCATCGTCCGGCTGCTGGTAAATTTCAAACTGGTCTTCATTATCGTCTTCAACGACATTTGTCTCAAGTTCTTCCGTGATTTCGGAGTCAAAGGTTCCATCTTCGTTAATGTCGCTCTGATATGGTAGAGCATTGAGACAAGCTTGCCCATTACATTGGCCACAAGCTAAAGAGCATTGCAAGCCCGCTTTCCTGCATTCGCATCGCGAACCACAACCACTCTTGCAGTTGCAGAAAATTGTATTTAGCAAATCTTGTAGAGCAGGTGGTAAAATTTTCATGATAGGTTCCAGAAAATCGTTTCGCATTGCCCAACCCCATACCTGGGGTTCCAAATCATGCCCTACCCAAGTTTGAACTTGATAATATACACGTTTGAAATGTTGATGACCAGCTGCACTTGTTGGTGGAATATTTGAAATCTGCACAGGTTTATTAAGTTTTGTAGACTTGACGTAATGCATATAACGAAAATGATCGAGACTTTTCACAGATTTCGGAGCATTATAGACTGCCAATAAAGTTTGAGTTCCACTCTCTAATAATCTGTGGGCCGAACAATTTTCTTCCTCAAATGCTGCAGCTAGTTCATCCAAATTTGTCAGTTTCTCAAACTTTTAAAAATGATTTTTTTCCCTTTTTAAAAAGCGCAGAAGTTGTGTCACAGCCACTTAATGCGTGCAGAAATAAAATGTGTTTTGGAATGAGGATAATTATCAAAACTTTTAGTCGAGTATATCTCCGTTTTTACATCTCCTTTCCCAACTTTTTAAAGAATTTCTTGTTCGTAAGACAGTGTACGCCCAATTAAAATGACAAGTAAATCAATATCTTGTCCTATTATAACTGCAGTTTTTTCAGACTTTGATTCTTCAATTGCAGTTTCAACAATAAGAACATCCGCATCATCTCTGACTTGTTTAGTAGTAATATTTGCAGCTTGTAATTTTTCAATTAACATATTAATGAGCATATCTTTATTTCGATTTGATAAGAATTTTTCTTGAGTAACTGGTACAACCATTGTTTCATCGAAACAGACTTCATACGTTTTTGAAAGTGCAGCAGTTCTTCTCTGCTGCTCCATAGCTTTTACGTTCTTACTGTAGTCTGAATATCCGTCAAATACAACAATTATTTTGGAACTGTAAGTAATGCCTTTGTAAATAATTCATGTATTTGTCAAAAATAATGGAAAAAGTATCTTCTCTGCTCCATACAACATGAAGAAATCCGCCATCAATAATGAACGTCACATTTTCATTGAGAACAAAATCAATTGGGCTCATGTTGTCATACAATGACGATTTTGTTTTTTTTCTCATGTCATCATTATCAAATATAGAGCTGTTGGATACGGACTCAATTCATATTGAAGATATTCCTCAAGATTACTTTCAAATTGTTTGCTGAAGTAATTCTTTGGAAGAGTAATAATGGATCCACTGCAACTTTACAATCATTTATTTTTACAGATTTGTAAACACTGGAAAGCGGCATAATTATATTATGATTTAAGTTTTTCCCTTAATTTTTTAATTTTAGAAAACGGTTATCAGTATTATTGAATAGATATAGATTTAATGCATGAAGAAAATGATAAAATATAATATAATAGTTAATAAAAATTGACACATATTTATAATCATTGATTTATCGATAGTTCATCAACTATAAATGACGCGTTTTCGACCGGAGGCACCGGTTGACCTGAAGTGATCCTGTTACCGCGCGCTCTCCGCCCTCTATCTCGAAAACGGTTCACAGTATAAAAAAAATTTTTTAAACAAAATTTGTAGAGAATTTTGTATTCTACAATATTGATAATAAATACAAGTAGCAAAAAACCCATAGGAAATGAGATATTTACAAAAAAAAAAAGCGCAAAAAAAAAAAAAAAATTGTGACCTTTGACCTTGAAAGTTAATAGTTGCGTACACCTTACCATATGTAGGTTTTGAGACAACTTTTAGGATGTCAATATACAAGTATTCACAGACTTACAGCTGGGTATCTCGAATTCCGAGATTCTTACCTAATTTAAGCTTAAATGACTGGACCTTGAAGTGGCATTCTAACTAGCTTTTAAAAGTATAGAGAATATGTGCTTATAAACTGGAGTGGGTTTGAATGATACTCTGTAGTTTAGGTTTTGTATTTAGCTTGAAAAATCTTTTATTTTTGGGTTTTAAAGTGTTGGGGATTATACTTTAAAGTATGATGGACATTGCGAATCAAAGATTGGAAATAGTATTTCAATTGCGGAAAAAAAAATACTGGATCAATGAATCGTAATCTTCAAACGAATATTTATCCAGAGAAACATTTTCTTCATTTTCCAAATAATTACAAACTTCACTGCTGCTCGAAATAGCAAGGAAATCAATACCCACGTTTTAAACCGAAATAATTTCCACCGATTTTCTACCACTCTGTATCCACAGTTTTTAAATTCTACAAAAATAGAAAAAAGTTGTTCAGCTATTAAATTCTAACCAAATTGACTTGTTACTTTACTCATGATTCTCACTATCTTTTTCGCAGACAGCTGGTTTAGCACCAGAATATTACTAATATTACTTAACTTTCATGGGATTTCACAAGAGCTCAACTCCTTTCTCATATAAAGCTTTTATTGTTCGGATTTAGGCTATTTGCGTATGAAAATCAAGTCTGTAGTAACAACTCTCGATTTTTCTGTCAAACAAAACTTAAAAAAAAAAAACAAAAAAAAAGTTCAATTCGTCTCACTATTTTTAGCACTCTGCAAACATCAAATTATTTTACATACACGCCGCTCGAAAAATTGTAAACAAGGGTGCTTCAAAAATAAATTTTGTTTCGACAATGCTTGATTTCTAACAAATTCAGGTTATTGCTTTTAGTAAGTTAAGTAGATTCGTACGAAGACAAATGCCAAAAATCATGGACTATTAATTCATCTAGAAAGTTTCCTTGATTCTTTTTTTATTACAAGATTTTTTTTTTGGTCTTTTGTTAATAAATAGCAAATTTTCTTGGTCTACAGCGTTTTTTCTGCAGAAATAACTGTCGTATATACGTGGGAAGTAGTATAACATATCTGTGCGTCCATTGAAAATTACTAATTTAGTCAAGGAGAGTAATCTCAGAGCAGGTTTCAGCACAAATTTTTAATCCTGAAAAACAGTTGCTTTTATAGTAACTGTCGAATTTCTAAAGTAGCTTAGTAAAGCAGAAAGTTTAACCTCCAGTTCCATGACCTCAGCTAACTATTTTCATTTTAGGTACAATATAACCTGGTTATACTTTAGTAATGGGAATTCAGATTCAAATGTATTATCAAGAAATAAAATTGAACTTGGAGTTTCGTAGTAGTGTAAGGAAATAATCTTTCTTGAAATATCAACTTACTAATATAAATATTTAAATTACTGTCAAATTCATTGTTAGTAATGATTTGAAAAAATTTTTAATGAATAATTCGAAGTAACCTACGCAATGTGGTGTTTCGAAATATATTTCGGATCTACTTCATCAGTTTATGCCATCATAAACTGTAAATTTGTATTTGGATTGTTTATTGTTTTATTGACCGATAACGAATCGTTTTGATTGAGGATTAACTTGTGCAAACGTGTTTTGCTGATAATTTCTGAACTTAGTTACGAAGCATCCTTACACACCGTATTCAAGTTTTAAATGACCTTTAAATTCAGTTCAGCCGTTCATAAGTTATTGTGGTAAAATCTCTTTATGCTTTTTGAATTTTTCAAGTTTTATGGAATATTTTTCTTTGCTATTTCTCTGTAAAATTTCCATTTGAAATCATGATCCAAATTACTCCGTCAATCCCATTTTCACCACAAATATTAAATGTACTTAATTATCAATTATCGTCTTATTCAGCCTCATTTCGATTCAATAGATATTCAGCTTTTTTTTTCACATCTCGTGGAATGATGCGGCGCAGAATGCCAAGTTATGCCCTTTTAGCACGGAAACTCCTATGATAATTAAGAATAAGTAGCCAAGCGTAGCAAAAAAGAAAAACTATAGTGTAATCATTATCAACTTGACTTTGAGTGTAAAAAGTATGATTCAGTTTAAGAATAAGTTGCATAAGTAGATAGAATTAATTTCGAATAATGTTTCTAAACAGTCAAAATAAAAATTGTTACATTGTATGGGGGTAGAATAAAATTTTCAGGAGCACCTAAATGAAAATGGGTCGATTATTTGACTTAAAAAAAAGCTTTTATACCAGTTGGTTTAAATTATGCAAAAAAGTGCTGTTCTCTTTAACATTTATTTCAAAATTTTATTTTGTTAATTTTTGGTGTTTTTGTAATTTGGTGTATTTCAAAACATAATCAAATCATTAATAAGAAAAAAGATCCGATCGGGATAGATTCTTTGCTTTTAACTAAATACGTGTGTTTTTAATGTTGCTTCCTTCGCTGGTTAAATGCTTAAAAAGTTATTTCTTAGCCCCAAATTCAGTAAACTTAAGCTTAGATTAAAGTCATGAAATGATGACTAAAATCGAACCAGGTTTTTTTTAGTAATAAAATTTGTCAATTACAGTTTGCTTTCTTTATGTGTAGTGAAATTGTTTTAGTAGCTTTGAATCGAAAGATGTACTCAAATTCAAGCTAAATGCATGAACGTATGCATAATATAAAACGATATTATAATGCAATAATGTTTGAAAATATACAAATTTTCAATTTTTTTTCACTTTCAAGACATTTTTACTGCATATTTACTTTTATAAGAGAAGAAAAGAGCTGAATATTTTTTAATGATTTTTTTTTTCGAAGAGTTACTCTTTAAATCAGCTCTGAAACTTATGACTTTTGTGCAACTAACATTGCATTCACTTTGCACTGTTTATTAATATTATGTACAGATTATTGCAAAGATTATTTTCCAATATTACTATAATGATATTTTTGAAGTATTTGTTCAAATGTTTGTTCGATAATATGCAGTTTGCTATGACTAATCAATTGTCATTGCCATTAAAAAAATAAATGAAAAAAGTTGTTTTTTTACTTTATCTCTTCTATTCAAAGGAAAATATGCAAAGCGAAGTTCTTAGTTTGAAACAATAGTTTTTTTTTCCAATTTAAGTTATGTACTCTCCTGTTGTCGAAGAAAAACATTATTTAAATCTTGTCATGTAGTCATTAACTAAAATGACTACCTAAACCTTGAAGTTTTTATGGTTTTTTTACTTTTTTAAACTGAGAGGTAACATTTAAATAGTGAGAAATTTAATGAGTTAGCTAATTTAAGTGTGATAAAAAATCCTCTAATCAGTATGCTATATATTGAAATAAAGACTAAATGTTTTTCGAATTAAATTATAAATTTTTTCTGTTTTTCCGAAACAGTGATACCATTAATTTTGTCTCAATGTTAGTGGCTATACTAACTAAGCGTCATAAAATAAACCTAATAAGTACACTATTCATTGCAATAGAATTTAAGTTTTTTTTATGAAGCGGATGTGGACATTTTCTTTGGAAGTATTCATTTTTCTTAAACTGATTAAGAAATTCTTTATAAAAATAGAATCAAAATTTTATTCATTTGATTTTATTTAATTGTGAACACACTTTAGGAACGACATTGTGTTCAAAATTCTACGATAGAATTAAAACTAAGACTTCTTTCTAAAATAAGTTATTATTTATTTTTTCAAATCGTTATTTTCTAAAACTCTCCTTTTTCAGGGTAGTATGATTTTAAAATGTTTCTTTCTACTTAATTTGTCATATATAAATTTGAAAATTCGTAATTTGCTATATGTTTTACACTTAAGCGAAATTGTGCTTCCAGTACTTGATTAGATTAGATTGAGTAAACTGAAACATTATTAATGGTTTGAAAATGCGAAATTTATCGGTAAAATATAAAAATAGTTTTTTATAACTAATGACGTATATCTAAACATTGCATACGTTGCATTATTGTGTTATCTTTAATTAGCTCACAGTTTCCGCCATACAAGAAAAAAAATCAAATTGAAATGTAAGAAACATTTTGAAATTTAGCCAAAGAAATTAAATTTTATAGTTTTTAATTAAAAAAAAAATTCTTTTTTTGTAAATATTCTGTACATTTATGGATTCATTCATCTTTAACTGAAATTTTCATCATGTTTAAAGTAAAAAAAAACTCTTTAAGTCCACTATCGCCATAAGTAAAATAAATCAACATTTAAAACGTTGCAGTGCTAATTATTTTAGAAAATGTTTAAACATTGTCAAACTTTGATAACATTAAGAAAATACTGGTAATGAAATGATAATTATGTTATTTGAAATGTATTGTTACCTGTATTTGAAACTTTGCTTAAAGTTTCTTGCTTATTCGTTCTTAACTTGATGTTTTAAAAAGTGATATAAAAGTTGTAAAGTTTCGAAGTAGTAAGGGAACAAAATTCTTCAAATTTTAGAGACTAGTAACCAGTCTGAAGATTCAGTAATGTAAACCTGAGTGGGATGCTGGTAGTCTCAAGTCTCCCGATTGCATCCCAGTAATGCTCCTAAGAATGCAATTAGGGTAGCTAAACTAAACTTGTAGCTCAATTGTTCTAGTGTGCCTTTACTAATGTAACAATGCTTTTGGAATTGTATATCTATAACTTATCTGTATTCTTTTGTAAAACTATAATCGTTAAAATGATATATTTTAATGAACACTATAAATGTGCATTTGTATAAGCAAAGGCCTTATGTTTAGCACTGAACTTTGGGATAATATATCTCGTAATATAGAATTAGATGAAAAGAATCGTAATAGAATTAAATGAAATTTAATGGAGTTGCAGCTCAAAAGGAATTTCACTCTTCTGAAAATGCTAACGGGATAAATTTAGATAATCATGGCGGGGTTTGTTGCAAAACTTCTCGTTTTCTGTTTTTGAAAAGTCTGCCTGCACATAATTCATTTGAGCTAATGCCTAATAAAGGCAAAAAACTTAAACTCGGCATGACTTGACTTCACTTAATATCACGTTGCTCTAGTGCAGTAAAGCTCAAGTCCTATGAAAAGCAAAATTTACAATTGAAGAAAATAAAACTCGGTGAGTCTGGAAAGAAGAATGAGAAATAAAACTCGAATGCTTTACTCGTCGAAAGTGAAAACACTTTTGAAGTGGAAAACCCGTCTATTAAACGAAGCTTTTGAATGACAGACTGCTATTGAACTAAAAATTAGTAATGAATATTAAAAGACTGTCTTTAAAAAATAAGTCTTGCTTCGAATTAAAAAAAAGTGCCAAGAGTAAAAAGATATTTGAAGTTTTTGGAAAATGAAAAAGCTTTTATCAAAAAAAAGTTCCTGATTTTGAAAAATCCTTCCAATTAGAGAAAAAAAAATCTTTGAAGGATTTTTCCTTGCAGAACGCAAAGCATGATTTAAATCTTGAGTTATAACATGTTGTCATAATACTAAAAATATCAACTTATTTTTTTCAATATATTTTTATTTATTCACTTTTAACCCAGAGGTGCCATTAATAAGTAGTGAGAAATTTAGTGAGGTGGCTAATTTAAGCGTGATGAAACTCTTAATTTGTGTGTATTTTATTGAAATAAAAATTGAAGGTTTTATTAATTTTTTATAACTTTTCTTTTTTCCCGACAAAACAAAGTGTTACCATGAAACTTGTTATAAACTTACTGGCTTTTCTAAATTAAACGCCATAAAATAACCTAATGGGCGATTCCCGAAAAAATGTCCCTTGCGTAACGTTATTTTATTTTTTCCAGCTAACCAAAGCATTCAAAAAATGCTGTTGGGGAATAATACATGCTTTAATATACTATCAAAGCATGACAGTTAATCCCATATTTAATTAATAGTTGCTTGAATAAACTAAACTTAGCTTTACGCACGGGACATTATTTTCGAGAATCGCCCTAATGAATATACTATTTATTGCTTTATATAATTTAAGGCTTTTTCATGAAGCGAATGTGGACATTTCCTTTGGAAATATCTATGCTTTTTCTTGAACTATTTAAGTAATTTATGAAAATATAATAAATATTTTTATTTGAGTCTAATTTTGAAGCCACTTTAGGAACGATAATTTCTGCAAAAGATATTATTTAAATTTTGAAATCGTTTTGTCCTAAAACTAAACTTTTCTGGGCTGCATGTTTTTAAAATGTTTCTTTCTACTCAATTGTTTTTATATACGCTTGAAAATTTGTAAATTGCTATTTCTTTTTAGACTTAAACAAAATTGTGCTTCCAGTACTTCATTAGAATAGATTTAGTAAAGTAAAGCATTATTAATAGTTTAAAACGCGAAATTTATCGAAAATCTTTAGAAAGTTTTTCGATAACTAATGATATACTTGTAAACGATTGCATACGTTTCATTATTGTGTTATCTTTTTTAGCTTACATTTTCAGACGTACAAGAAAAAAATTCAAATTGAAACGAAAGAAACATTTTGAAATTTGGAAAAAAGAATTTAATTTTATAGGTTTTATTCAAAATTGTTTTTGAAAAAATATTCTGTACATTTATGAATTCATTTTTCCTTAACTGAAATTTTCATAAAGTTTAATGTTAAACCTCTTAATTTGTCCACTGTCTTAAAAGTAAATTGTTAAAAAACGTTGCAGTGCTAATTATTTTGGAGAATGCTTGAACATTGTAAAATTTTGAGAACATTAAGAAAACAATTGTATTGAAATGATTAATATATGTTTTGAAATGTATTGTTACTTATATTTGACATTTTGCTTTAAGTTTCTTGAATATCCGTTCTTAACTTAATGTTTTCAAAAATGACATAAAAGTTCTTGGAACCCTTTAGAGTGGTAATGGAATAACATTGTTCAGTTTTTAGAGACTAGTAACCAGTCTGAAGATTCAGTAATGTAAACCTGAGTGGGATGCTGGTAGTCTCAAGTCTCCCTATTGCATCCTAGTATTGTTCCTGGGAAGGCAATTAGGGTTTCAAAACTGAACTTGCTCAATTGTTGAGTGCCTTGACTACTGTAAAAATGCTTTTGAATTGTACATATATACTTTGTTTGTATTCTGTTGTAAATTAGAATAATGATATATTTTAATGAACAATATAAACGTGTATTTATATAATTAAAGGCCTTATATTTCACACTGAACTTTGGAAAGGAGGCAGTGATAAAGTTCCCATTGCAGAAGTTTTTCTAACTCCGCATTGTTATGCCTTGTAAGTAGAATCAGATGAACTTCAATGGAGTTGCAGCTCAAAAATGATTTTGAACTCCTACCTGCACATAATTCATCAGAGCTTAGAACTAATGAAGGCATAACTTTGACTTGGCATGACTTGACTTCACTAGTTATTAAGTTGCTCTGTTGCGGTGAAGCTCAAGTTTTATGCAAAGCAAAACACTCAATTGAAGGGGGAAAAAACCGTGATTGTAGAAAGAAGACTCGGAGAAATAAACCTAAAACATTTCTTTTCTCGAAACTAAAAACACTTTTAAAGTTTAAAACCCGTCTATTAAACAAATTCTTTGAATGACAAAGACTGCTATTGAACTAAAAATTGGTAATGAATATGAAAATTCTTTTAATGAAAAAAAAAAATTGCTTTTTATAAAAAAAGTGCAAAGAGTATGAAACTATTTGAAGTTTTTTGAAAAGAAGGAAAAAGCCTTTATCAAAAATGAAACGTTCCTCCTGATTTTTGAAAGTCTTCCAATTAGAAAAAAAACTCAATAAAATAAAAAAAACCTTCAAAGCGAGAAGCTGCATTTAAATCTTACGTTATAACATAATATATAGCGTAGTATAATATAGTCATTATACTACGCTATACTAATATAGTCAGTATGCTATTTATTGAAATAAAAACTGAAGGCTTTATTTATTAATACATAATAACATTTTTTCTCATAACTATTTGTTACCATTGAACTTGTGTGAAGCTTAGTGGCTTTACTAAATTAAGTGTCATAAAAATAACATGAGTACATTATTTATTGCTATAGAATTTAAGGCTTTTTTCTGAAGCGAATGTGAACATTTCCTTTGGAAATCTGTTCTTTTTCTTGAACTATTTAAGTAATTCTTTATGAAAATAGAATCTATTTTCATTTAAGTGTAATTTTGAAGATTATTAAAAACAAGAATTTTTAAAAAGGATAATATATTTTTTTTTAAATCGCTATTTTCTAAAACTGAACCTTTTCAGGGGTGTATGATTTAAAAATGTTTCTTGCTACTTAATTTTTGTAATATACGCTTAAAAATTTATAATTTGCTATTTTTTTTTAAGACTAAAGCAAAATTGTTCTTCTAATACTTAATAAGATTGAGTAAACTAAAGCATTATTAATGGTTTAAAATAGAAATTTCTCGAAAAACTGTTTTTCGATAACTTATGACTTATTTCAAGAAACAATTCCACACTAGGGTGGCTCAAAAATACATGTAAAAAAAAAACGTTTCTCCTAGATAACAGGACACCCTTCAATATTTTTAGACTTGCGGATAGTAATGTACTGGAAGAACTTTAGCTTCCTATTTCAACTGAAAGAGGGTGCTCAACTCATTCAACCAAACATCATGCGTATGGGGAGGGGGTTAAAAAATAAACTAAAAAAATAGTGCTGCATTATAATATACACTAGGAATATGCATATACATTGCAATAAAATAATTGTTTACAAAACAGCTGAGAAAATTAAATGTTTCTAAATTTGTGGCATTTTATACGCTATGGTTAATGTTAAATTAAGGGGTCATTGCGTACCCTCTTAAAATTTGAGTAAGAAGCTAAAATGTTTACCGCATAATATCGGTAAGAGGAAAAAATAGGGGTTGTCCTGGATTCTCTAGCTGAAAAAGTGTTTTTGAACCACCCTATTCCACACGTTTCGTTAAAATGTTAACTTTTATTGGCTTACACTTTCAGGCATACAAGAACAAAAAAACAAAATTGAAACATAAAATATTTTGAAATTTAGATATAATTAGTTTGGTTTAATTAATAAGCTTAGTTTTTATTCAAAAATATTAAAATATATTCTGTACCTTTATGGATTCATTCTTACTTAACTGAAACTTTCATAAAGTATGAAAACTCTTTCTTAGTCCACTATCGCCGTAAGTAAATGAATCGTTTAAAACGTCGCAGTGCTAATTATTTTAGAGAATGTTTGAACGGTGTTGTAAAATTTGGAGAATATTTAGAAAACAATGGTACTGAAATGACTGTTATTTGAAATATATTGTTATCTTGTATTTGAAATGTTTCTTAGTTTCTTGCACATTAGTTTTTAACTTGATGTTTTCAAAAATGACAGAAAAGTTCTTAACTCTAACTGGTAAGAGAACAAAATTGTTCAGTTTTTAGGGACTAGAAACCAGTCTGAAGATTCAGTTATGTAAACCTGAGTGGGATGCTGGTTGTCTCAAAAGTATCCCGATTGCATCCCAGAAATGCTCATAGGAATGCAATCAGGGTAGTAAAACTGAACTTGCTTAGTTGTTGTGGTGTGCTTTCACTACTGTAGAAATAATTTTGATTTGTAAAAGTAATGATACAATGTGCTTTCAAAAATGATATAAAAGTTCTTGGAACCCTTTAGAGTGGTAATGGAATAACATTGTTCAGTTTTTAGAGATTAGTAACCAGTCTGAAGATTCAGTAATGAAAACCTGAGTGGGATGCTGGTAGTCTCGAGTCTCCCTATTGGCATCCTAGTCTTGTTCCTGGGAAGGCCAATTAGAGTTTCAAAACTGAACTTGCTCAATTGTTGTAGAGTGCCTTGACTACTGTAAAAATGCTTTTGAATTGTACATATATACTTTATTTGTATTCTGTTGTAAATAAGATTAATGATATATTTTAATGAACAATATAAATGTGTATTTATATAATTAAAGGCCTTATATTTCACACTGAACTTTATAAAGGTGGCAGTAATAAAGTTCATATTGCAGAAGTTTTTCCAATTCCGTATTTTTATGCCTCGTAAATGGAATCAGATTAACTTCAATGGAGTTGCAGCTCAAAAATGATTTTAAACTCTTGTGAAAATGCTAACAGGAGATAAATGTAGATCATGTCGGTTTTGTTGCAAAACTTCCTTTCTTTTTTTTTTGAAAAGTCTACCTGCACATAATTCATCAGAGCTTATGCCTAATGAAGGCATAACTTGGCATGACTTGATTTCACTAGTTATGAAGTTGCTCCGTTGCGGTTAAGCTCAAGTTTTATGAAAAGCAAAACACTCAATTGAAGGAAAAAAAACCGTGATTGTAGAAAGAAGACTTGGAGAAATAAACCTCAAACATTTCTCTTGTCGAAACTAAAAACACTTTTAAAGTGGAAAACCCGTCTATTAAACACATTCTTTGAATGACAAAGACTGCAATTGAACTAAAAATTGGTAATGAATAAGAAAAGACTGTCTTTTAATGAAAAAAAATATTGCTTTTTATAAAAAAAGTGCAGAGTATGAAGATATTTGAAGTTTTTTGAAAAGAAGGAAAATGTCTTTATCAAAAATTAAACGTTCCTCCTGATTTTTGAAAGTCTTCCAACTAGAAAAAAAACTCTTTCAATAAAATAAAAAAAAAAACCCTTCAAAGCGAAAAGCTGCATTTAAATCTTACGTTATAACATAATGTAGTCATTATACTACTCTCTTGATCAGTATGCTATTTATTGAAATAAAAACTGAAGGCTTTATTTATTAATACTTTATAACATTTTTTCTCAACTATTTGTTACCATTAAACTTGTGTGAAGCTTAGTGGCTTTACTAAATTGTCATAAAAATAACATAATGAGTACATTATTTATTGCTATAGAATTCAAGGCTTTTTCTGAAGCGAATGTGAACATTTCCTTTGGAAATCTGTTCTTTTTCTCGAACTATTTAAGTAATTCTTTATGAAAATAGAATCGATTTTCATTTAAGTGCAATTTTGAAGACTGTTTAAAAACTATAATTTTAAAAAAGTTATTTTTTGAAGTCGTTATTTTCTAAAATTGAACCTTTTCAGGGTTGTATGATTTAAAAATGTTTCTTGCTACTCAATTTTTGCAATATACGCTGGAAAATTTGTAATTTGCTGTTTTTTTAAGATTTCAGCAAAAATGTTCTTCCAATACTTAATAAGTTGAGTAAACTAAAGTATTATTAATGGTTTAAAAAAGAGAAATTTCTTGAAAAACTGCTTAAAAACTGTTTTTCGGTAATTTATGACTTATTTCAAGAAACGATTCCACACCAGGGTGGTTCAAAAATAAATGTAAAAAAAAATAGTTTCTCCTAGATAACAGGACACCCCTCAGTATTTTTAGACTTGCGTATAGTAATATGCTGGAAGAATTTTAACTTCCTATTTCAACTGAAAGAGGGTGCTCAACCCCCTCCCCCAAACTTCATACGTATGGGGAGGGGGTTAAAAATAAATTTAACAATAAAAACAGTGTATATACATACAGTAACATTACAGTGCAGTGTATATTACAATGTTACAACAGTAACATTATAATATACATTGAATATGCATATACATTGCAATAAAATAATTGTTTTCAAAAAAGCTGAGGAAATTAAATGTTTATAAATTTGTGGCATTTTCTATGCTATAGATAATGTTAAATTAAGGGATCATTGAGCACCCTCTTAAAATTTGAGTAAGAAGATAAAACTTTTGCAGCGTAATACTATCAGTAAGGGGTAAGAAATAGTGGGTGTCCTATACTCTCTAGCTGGAAAAAAAGTTTTTTGAACCACCCTATTCCACACGTTTCATTAAAATGTTAACTTTTATTGGCTTACACTTTAAGGCATACAAGAAAAAAAATCAAATTAAAACTTAAACATTTTGAAATTTAGCTATAAAAATCATTTTATAAACTTTATTCAAAAATATTAAAAAAAGTATGCTGTACTATTATGGATTCATTCCTCAACTGAAATTTTCATGAAGTCTAATGAAAACTCTTTATTAGTCCACTATCGCCGTAAGTAAACGAATCTTTTAAAACGTTGCAGTGCTAATTATTTTAGAGAATGTTTGAACGTTGTTGTAAAATTTTGAGAACATTAAGAAAAAATGGTATTGAAATGTGTTGTTACTTGTAATTTGAAATTTTGCTTAATTTCTTGCATATTCGTTTTTAACTTGATGTTTTTAAAAATGATAGAAAAGTTCTTAACTCTTCCTAACTGGTAAGGGAACAAAATTGTTCAGTTTTAAGGGACTAGTAACCAGTCTGAAGATTCAGTTATGTAAACCTGAGTGGGATGCTGGTAGTCTCAAGTCTCCCTATTGGCATCCTAGTCTTGTTCCTGGGAAGGCAATTAGGGTTTCAAAACTGAACATGCTTAGTTATTGTGGTGTACCTTCACTACTGTAAAAAATACTTTTGATTTGTATATGATACGATATGCTTTCAAAAATGATATAAAAGTTCTTGGAACCTTTTGAGTGGTAATGGAAACAACATTGTTCAGTTTTTAGAGACTAGTAACCAGTTTGAAGATTCAGTAATGTAAACCTGAGTGGGATGCTGGTAGTCTCGAGTCAACCTATTGCAACCTAGTCTTGTTCCTTGGAAGGCAATTAGGGTTGCAAAACTGAACTTGCTCAATTGTTGTAGTGTGCCTTTTCTACACCAAGAACGCCTTTGATTTGTATATCTATAATTTATATGTATTCTGTTGTAAAGCTATTTACATTAGAATTGTAATATATTTCTACGCACAATGTAAATGTGAATTTATTTTGCATTAGCAAAGGCCTTATGTTTAACACTGAACTTTGGAAACGTAGCACAAAGTTCTCATCGCAGAACTTTTTCGAACGCTGCAATATTATGTCTCGTAATTAGAATCAGATGAATTTGTGATGGATCTGCAGTTCAAAAAGGATTTTAAACCCTTCTGAAAAAGCTATAACATGGGAAAAATTAAGATTCCTGTGGCGGGTTTGTCCGAAAACTTCTTGTATCCTGTTCTTGGAAACTCCGCATACACATTTTTCATCAGAGCTTATGTCTACTAAAGGCATAACTTTAAGTTTTCGTGATTTGACTTCTCTTGACATTTATAAATTGCTGTAATGAAAAAATGCTGAAGTCCTTTGAAAAGCAAAACTCTCAATTAAAAAAAAAAGCCTTGAGTGAAAAAATTTCAATGAAGAGAAACCCGATCTTCGTTGGATTGAAAATGCAAGAAATCTTCTCAGATTGGAAAAAAAAACGAGAAAAATTTTTTTCAAGAGAAAAGAATTGGACATTCTTCAAATAAAGATGAGCTTCTAAAAGTGAAAGGAACTAATGCTCCAAATGAAATTCAAAAGAGCAGATACATATTCTTTTAAATCAGAAATGTGCTCCGTTATCGATTATATTTACCGTTAATATCGTTCTCCGTTATTATGTACTTTATCCGTACTCAAGTACATATCCCTTTTATATGTACTTGAGTGTCGGTTATGCTAATCAATTATAGTTGTGTTCAGTTAATGTTACGTTGCAATAACATTTAAAAATGGATTATTTCTGTATGTATTTTACCTACAAGTGGATGCAATGTCTGATTGCTTTTAGATAGGCATAACTTAGTGGTTCTGTTATCACCTTGGAGCAGGAATTAAAATGGACGGAGCAAGTCCAATCATTGGCTTAGCAAAAGCTGACCCAAAGACCTCAAGTCACGTGACTCGCTAACGACGAATGTTTGGCACGTTTTGCGTGAAACAAGCGAAAGAAACCCAATTTCTTCCAATTCTTTGCTTTAAAATCTATCACGGGATCTAGGGTCTTGGTTTCATGAATGAAGTCTTCACTCCCTCCATTTTAATTCTTCTCAATGGTTATCACACTCTTTTTCCCTACAAAATTGAGACATCTGTTAAGCATGTTTTACGCAAATGACAATATTTCAAAAGGGTTGAAACTTAGTGATTGATTGCTTTAATTGAAAGTAATACCTTTAATTTTGGAGCTACATATTTAATAAAGTTTCTTTTTAGACAAAAAAATAGTTTCCACATTTATGATTGAATTATGTATTTAAGACGTGACGTGATTTAGGCCTCCTACACACGAGGGTTTTAGTGGAATCGAAATTTTGAAAAATTGCCTGTCAACTAGTTGACTGGCATTTCTCGTTTTCTACACGAGGCAAATTAGTTGAATCAAATGTTCTTCTGATAGGCGACTTTATCCTTGTAGCTCTCCACAACACTGTTGAAATTGAACAGAGTCAACTCTCAACAAATTTACTTGTTGTAGAGCGAGAGCTTGACAATGTCCCGATGAGTGTAAGCAACTAAAATTGATTACATTCATCGAGATGAGAACGGTTGCCGCACATGTGCTTGGTGTGTTCGGCACACCAGGCACAGTTGCCAGTCGTGTGAAGGATGACAGGTGTTTCCTTCACTATTCAACCTGATTGCACTCTCTAATACAGTAAACTCCCGATTATCCGCGACCCGCGGTAAGATAAAGGGAGAAGAAGTTCCACTTCGAGACCAATTTGTAAGCTCCGCAGAGAAAAAAAAATACTAACGGAAACATGTTTTGGGACTAAAGTCGACATTTAGGAACAAATTCGTCGCCAACGGTGAACTGGCTTGGCGGAGGGTTGCCATTTCCTCGCGGGAGTCGGAGACACGACCACGACCCCTGTGGAGATTCTAAAGCCTTTTGTATCTGAAGATTTGACGAGTTCCAGATGTTCAATCGTTCTTCTCTTTTAACTAATGTACTCATTTGCTACTGTTGTAAAACCGCAAGTGATACCGCGATTTTTCTCTTTTCATGCCGCGAGTGAGCATGGAAGAAGTGTCATCGCGCCGTTCGACCCCTGAGCCAGGACCTACTTTCTATGGTCCTGCCCCTGAGCGTTGTGTTGATGGGGGAAATTTGTTTCTTCACTCTTTTTGGGGCAGCTTTAAGTGTTTTGTTGATTACGGACTTCCGAACTGATGCATCTACTAATCAGAATAAATTCGCCCTAAATTTCCCCTGTTACTGATCATTGAGGGAAGAAACATTATTATTTATTTCCACTTTCGCCGATTTATGTCATTGAGGTTGTAAAAACAACATAACCTTTTTGGTCTGCTACGGGAGTAGTTGTAGGGGGGTATTCTTCTTTTTTTTTATTTAAAGAAATGGTTTAAACGAAGATATAAATTTAAAAGTAGTTAATATTTTGTTTGCTTAATTTTACCCCTTTGATAGGAACACCGAGTGTCCCAGCATCTACTTTACAGCACAAAAAAATGTGTGTTTGGTGCCCAGAGTTTGAGGACTGATTTTAGATATGTTTGGGGCTCTGAATCAAAATATGAAATTAGTTTTTCTCTAGCAGCTCTAGTTTTCAGTTAATTTCAGCTGTTTTACTCAAATTATGCAGTTTTAACTCCATTTTATGCATTTCTAAATCAAAGTGTAGGCTTCTGAAACAAGGACTGCCTCCAGCATATTTGCTCTGCTATAGTCAGTTTGCAGTCTAGTTACATTCAGAAAAACTCACTACATGGAGTAAATATCTAGCAAGTTTAGTAACAAGGCTTCAACGAATTACGGTCAACTTGCAAGTTCTTGCAATGCATATATTCGCTTTGCGTGATGTGTGACGAATTGGATCTTTGTATGTAATATTTTCAGGGCCCGACGAATGTAGACCCTAAACAAACTTTTTTGGGGGTCTTCTACAGTCAAACCTTATAAACAAAAGCATTAATTAAGAATCAGGGGTGGTAGTTTCAGGGGTGTTGAAGTGTTAAATCACTTATTCAAAGTAACCCACTCTTGTACACATAAAAAAACTGTAGATAAATTCAGGAGAGTACCTTATTTTCTTAAATAGAAACTATAGCAATTTTAGTATTTTTGAGGCTTTTAAAAATTGGGGACCCATGGCCAACAGCCTAATTGGTCTGGTTGGTAATTGAGCTGAGTCTTTTGTATAATACACTTTGAATAAAAATTCCATTATTTGTTTTTCATTTGATCTATGGATGTAACTTAAACCCATGTCACAAATATTTCAGTGTTATGTTTTAGAAATTTGACCTCCTGCGCAAAAATGTGGCCCCGTAAGAAATGCTTTGGCGAAATGGATGCAACGTGAAAATGCAACTTCAGACCGTTTTAGTTACATTCATTCTAATAAAAGATTAAACCTAAAATAAAATGAGTTAGCATCTCACCCCCCCCCCCGCACACAACCGTACTCCGATTTCCCTGCTTTCCTTAACAAGGAGGAACAAGGGAAGTCTTAATTACATCCTATGCAATACTTCACACTTCACTGGGGCATTTTACGTAGAGGTCAAGTCCACCGAGAAGTTAATCGGGTCAACGGAAGAACATGAACCAACGGGACCCCACCTTACCCTAGCCTTGTCAAACAGAAACGCAGCTAAAAGGGAGCTAAGAAATACGAGCCTGTACAGCGAAATAAATGCGGTGTGCTGATCTTCTGACAACAAGCTTTAGCTATAAACCATCTGAATTCTATTTAACGTGTGAAAAAATCACCTAATAAAATAAGTACAGTTTTTAGCTTCTGAGAATTCCTATGCAAACTAAGCTCTGACACGGGACATCTTGTGGCTGAATAAAGTTTAAAAATTTCATACGACTTATTCATAAAAATGTATCGAAATTTATTTTGGATTTTTTTAAAAAAATGTTAAAACTCTCATAATTGTCTCTCTGGTGAAAGTCACTGGTTATTCTTTGTGCGGACTCGTCTCCAGATTAGAGGTGATTTAAATGCAGTTTTACCTACACGGTTATGTACTAATTTGTGAGGTTTATTTTATTATTTTTTTAAAACTTTTAAATTACTCAAAAAATCATGTTTTGTACAATCAACTCTCTTTAGAATACGCAACCAGCTTCGAAGAAGGCGATGCAAAATGATGGTAACAATAAACGAAATGATCTCGTAAATTATTTTAAAACAATTTTTTACTGTGTTGTGCCATTTTTGTCCATTTATTTTTAACTCTTAACATGCATTTCAGCCCAAAGTATCCTATTCAACGCTTATCATATTTATGACGAGCCCTTTTTGTATGCATACATTACACAAATGAGTCACATGTATATAAGTTGTGTTCTTGATAATATCGTGTATATCATAATGCATGCTATGGTACATGCATAAAACAGTATGTTATGCATTTAAGTTATTTTTAATAGACATTTACTCACTATTTTCACTGACTCAATATTTTCAATATTCTCTAACTGTATTTTGTTTGTGGTCATTAATCATTATTTCGTTGCAGTTGCAATGTTATTCTATATTACGCAATATAAGTTAGTCTAATACATAGAATGAAATTTGAGACTGTTCTAAAATGGAAATAGTATATTATTTATTGTTTACATTTTTTCGAAGAAAGGATACAATTTGGGAATTGAGTTTTCGATCTTCCCCTACAATTGTTCACAAAATCGTATTCAAAATGTTGCTTGTTGCAATTCAAATGGTTTTTCAGTTCAAAATGACAAAAAATTGCTCTAACCAATTTGTCATTGCATCTGAGCAGATTTCTAGTGAAATATAGTGTTGTAATTAATTTGTTGACCTGACAACAATAAGAAATGTAATGATATGGAAGCAAACTAATGAACTAATAATGTAAATATTCTTATTTTATGTAATCAAGTGTTTCAGTGTATTATGAATTTTATTGACTCAAATTTTTAATGCAATCTTTATTTTTGATGCAAACAATACAATTGGGAAAATGAGCATACATAACCAAACTGATTGAAGTCAAGATAAATTTAATATAAAAGGAAATAACTAATGAAATTGCCTATTGATCATTAGAATATTAGCTCTATATAGGCTGTAGTACACATTACGTAGCATAAAAAACATTGTATTACGAAAAACATTGAATGATTTCACCAGAAATGAATTGAATTTGTGGGATAAAAGCTATTTTTTAAATTAGACATCTTTCATTACTTTTCATCATTGAAAGACTATCACTCATTATCATGTTACCGACCTTTGTTAAAATTGGGGTTTTTTTTTGCACAATCTAAAACATTTTCACTTTTATTAGAACCTGTTGTACTGAAACTTTACTTTGACAAATTCGAGTTCTCTTTAGTACATTTCTGGACGAAAATAGTTTTAAACATGAGTTCTTAATTGTTTCCATCCAGGTATAACTATTTTGTATAGTTTCATACGACGAAATGGATCAAGCTTATTCTCTTCCTACTTAATCATGGAAAATTATCGAACTTTATCGAATATCGGAGCAACTTGCACGCTTAATAAGGGGGCCCACTTATGATTTTTGAAAAACTGCTGAATGATCCTAGTCGTTGATACTTTTTTGGAAACTCTGTAAAGATACATTTACCGGGCTTCCCCTCTTCCCCATCTCTCTTCTTATTAGTTCTCTCTTCTCTTCCTATTAATCCGAAAGCACCAATCACTAACCCATCAATCACCCCCAGAGGCACGGAAGAAAAAGCTATGTCCGTAAGGTTAGTCCCCCCCCCCCCGGAGATCATCAGGGAAATTGTTAATGAGGTCTAAGGATATTAATGGTGCAATAATATACTGCCGTGTGCAGGTAAAAGGCAGTAACTGCAAATTTTTCATTTTTGATTTTTTTTTTGCATTTTTGTCATTTATTGTGCGTTATCTTTACTGTACAAGCTCGCTTATTTGGTTTCCGCTGAAAATAACGCTTGAAAAAGACGTCTAATTCCAACATTTTCCTATTGTTAGCATTAAATCCAAAACGCGTTTCTTCAAATATCTTGAAAAATCATTTCGGCAGTTACTGCTGTTTACCTGCACAGGGCAGTATAATAAGGTTTAAGGCGAGTTGAACGATGATTTTTCTTGATCGTAGGCGGTCTGTGATGAATTTCCCCTACTGAATGGAAAACTGGTAGTCGGCCCCGCTTAAACGAATACCGTGAGTTCCAAGAAATATTATTCGATTCAGCGGGGAAATTTTATTTATTTTTCCTGATTGACAACGTTTGTCTTAAAACGTTATAATAAATCAATATCTAAGTAATAGAAGAAACATGTTTTTTATTAAAAAGCGTTTTAAATATGCTAAGTAAATAAAAGTACGTATGAAAATTATGTCACTTAAAACTGTGGGTAGTGAATCTTTGTTTCGACACCTTTTTTCAGTTAATATTTTTTGGAGACAGTCCATAATAGTGAATTCCTTGCTCAAGGTATTTTGGGAACACCTTTCTAACTTCAATTACCGTGTTTTACGCAATTAATATCTATCAATTTCTTATCTTCTGCAATGTTTATATTTCGTTGTGTTTTTTAATTTATCAACTGTCTGTTGGTAATGGCAACGATAAAAGAAAATAAATAGAATAGTGGATATGCTTTGATGGATTATGAATGTTTTTTCACCGCCGGTTGTTTGCCGAAAAATACAATTTTTAATTTTTGATTCAGTAATTGCTCTTAATTTTTTATGTATTCAAAAATTTTCTCAGCTAAAACATATGCGAAAGCTGATCACTATTATTCGATTAACCGGGGAAATTGTTCGATTAAGCGGGATCCCTAACATTGCGAAATGTCTAACATTGGGAAATATTCGGTTCCTGGAGATTTTATTCGTACAAGCGGGGTTTTCGTTTATCCGTTACAAGATAAGGCGGGGCTGACAACATTGTGTTTCCATTACGATTCAAGTGCGCAGAACAAAAATTGACTTATTTTGTAAACAAACAAATAAGAGAATTTTTTAAAAAATACCAAGAACTTTTTATAATGAACTCAAAAAGTACAAAATAATTTTTCTGGGTCACGAAGGACAATTTAAGAATTCCTGTAGTTTTCGAAAATGACACCACAAACGAAGAAAAGTGAGGCTCACGTCATGAAGAGGATTTATTATTATTTAGCTTCCCTATTGGAAAAAAATCCTAAAACCGGTATCCAAATGATACCGGATCCAGTATGATTTGTACTGGAAAAAAGAAAATCATACCGGAAATTTAAATTCCGGTATGAAATCTTACTGGAAATTTTGAAACCGGTATCAATTTATACTGGAAATTTGAAAACCAGTATAAATTTAATCTGGATTTTTTTTATACCGGTTTTTGCAAACCTACTGGAAATTTTGAAACCGGTATCAATTTATACTGGAAATTTCGAAACCAGTATCAATTTAATCTGGATTTTTTATACCGGTTTTTAAACATACTGGAAATTTTGAAACCAGTCAATTTAACTTAGTTTTTTTAATCCTGGTTTCTAAATGTACTGAAAATTTTGAAACCAGAATCAATTTAATCTGGATTTTTTAATGCTAGTTTGAAACATCTGGAAATTTTGAAACCAGTATCAATTTAATCTGGATTTTTAATAGTGGTTTTTAAACGTACTGGAAATTTTGAAACCTGTAACTAACCACATTGGAAATTTAAATGCCGGTATGAAATCTTACGGGGGAATTTTGAAACGAGCATCAATTTAATCTAGATTTTTTAATACCGTATTACTCCGAAAAGCGAGGTTGATCAGCATGCCGGGAAATTTGAATTTTCCGGCATGCCAGATAATTTAAGGTTTATTTTGCAACAAAACTAAAGTTAATTTCCCCATATAGTTCCTATCAAAAAGCAAACCATTGTTACTGCGATTCGTTCATAATTTTTTTAGATAGTAAAATACTTTGGGTTTATTTTAAGAGAGGTAAGTTTATTTTTTATTTATTGAATAGCTATGGTAAATTCTTTAGCACTGGCTTAGGTGCACTAACTTGCTGCTTAAATGTTTGTTCAGTTTTAATTTATTATATTTTTTAATTATCCAGTAACAACCCACACTGGAAATTTTGAAGCCTGTAAGAAATCCTTTAACTTGAAATTCCGAAACCGGCAGGAAATGATAATGGAAACTTTGAAACTGGATTGAAAAAAATTTTACTTTTTAAAAAGCTCTATCAAAAATACTGGAAATTTTGAAACTTGAATACAACATGCCAGAAGGTACCAATTCGAATACTTGAAAAACGTGCTTTGCTTGTAGCAAAACTTTTAATTACAGCTCGATAATAAATCCCTTTTTCTTGGTTTTCATATTTCTAATAACTTCTAGCACTGGCATTAGAAAATTTGCAAACAAAATGTTGGGTAAATCTGGCATTTTTATTGATAATTTTGCCATTATTTCAATCTTTTTTTTTCTTCATAACATTGATTTATAAGTATTATACAACAAATAATTTTTATTCTTTCAATTATTTTCCTTTTTAAAGGAATTTTCTAAACTTTAGTAAATTAAAGCTATTTCAATTGAAAGTCCGAACAATTTTATTTTGAGCTTTATAATGGAATTTAGAATATGACCATAAAGCAATGGTGTTTTATCAGGACCCGACTTGCAAGTTTCCGTCCCCAGGGCACTTCCAAATTTTCCTACCAGCTTTCAACTATTGATTTACTTATATATATATGTTACTTATATACAATGTTGCTTATGTGGGGCAAGTTGTAGTGAATTTTTTAATGTTATCCCAGCTGGGCTGCATTACATAACCAATAGTCAAGTCCGTTTCTTGAAATATCATAAGAATGTTCCATTTGAAATTAGTTTTGTTTGAATCAAACCGTTGTAATCAAGGGTTTTGATCCAGGATAAAGGAATATCCTGCTTATAAGAATAATTTTTCGAGGCAAATTGGCTATTCCATTAGACAGATTCAACTATATTTTGTATATAATACATGTTTTATGACAAATGTTTTTTAAATCAACAAGTCATTAACGCTAACTTGCAGCAAAATAATACAAGATACATAGTTATATGCAGAAAAAGTATCTCTTATATGCTCTGCATATTTGACAAATGGATATGAACTCTTTTTTGCGTCATTAAAAATGACAAACTGTGAAATTGTTTTCAATAGAGACATTTCTAGTCTTGACCAGTCAATCAACAATTTTAATGGGGCCTACAGAACAGCAGCTCTTTTCCCCTGAATCATGTGAAAAGTTACATTTGAAGATCTCATGTTGCCTGAGCTACTTTATGTCTCTGTGAACTGGATAGGAGTGGTGAGCAACTCTCAGTGTAGAAGTCAGTGGAGCACCCCCAAGGGTGAGAGAAGCTTCGATAGCACATTATCATTTCTATGGATGGGATGTAGCAGGCTTCGGGCAGATGCATCCTGTTGTCTTTATTATCCTCTTTATCCTTGTCGTTCTTGCATTTCAAGGAATTTAAAAGGTGGGTTCTTCCCCTTTTTGCGATTATATCACTGTAAGGGCAGTTGCCAGGAGCATGCACACGGGGGTGGGGGGAGAAAGAAGGGACACCTGTTGGCCCGAGGGGGCCCAATATTTATAAAACTAGGTGTGAAATATAGGGCTAAATAATATGGAGGGGGCCCAGAAAAGTCATTTGTGACGGGCCCCAAAATTTCTGTGCACGCCCCTGGCAATTGCTCAGCCAAAGGTGGCTGTCGCAGCCCCTACACCTTTTTGGGCTTGCTGTCAACTAAATCAACATGCATAGTATTTGTGAACAAATTTAGTTTCCTGATAACATATTCAACTCAAATTTTTCTTTAAAATCCAAACTAAAAATTTTGGGATTGTGACAAACCCTTAAATCCGTCTGTCTGGTAGGGGCCAGGGGGTGGTGTTTTGTTTAACTGATCGACAGGCGTACTTTTCTTTCTCCAATTCGACAATTGTTTTCAAACACTCAGGATGTTAGGTCACCAAATTCTAAGACATTCCTTCTATTTACTCAGCATGTCAGTAGAGAGAGAACTCTTTTTCTTTTTTCATTCTGTAGCATACACCTTCACTGATCTGCTCCAAGTCTATTTTGCTTAAAATCATTTGTTAGCTGTCCTTAGTTATTTTTTTAGGTAGAGGCACTGCTTCTTAGGATCTCCAAATTAGGCTTTGGTCAATGTGTTAGAGAGGCACTCCTCCACCTCCATGTCTGAGAATAGAGCAATAGCAGCTGATGGGGTTATCTTCGGCTTGACATGAATCAATGGAGGGGGAACAACAGCATTAATAACCTTAACTGAGGAGGATGTAGAGAAACTTTCTTAGTATTTTCATTTCTTTGGCTAGGGCATCTTCAATTTTGCCGACTTCTATTTGTACATGAGCTGCAGTCAATTGCAGTATCTATTTTATTGGTAGATTTCAGACTGGTCAGGAAAGGCACTGCTGCATTGCTAGACGGGTAGCCCAAAAGTAACTGAAGATTTAAAAAAAGGAAGGCTGAATTCTGCTTTTCTGGCCAGGGCTGATTTAGAAATTTTAGTAGGCTAGATCTATCTGCAGGTGCCACCTTGAATAGTATAATTGAAGAAAGTACTGTAGAGTTGCAGCCATATACCTTTTATATTGTTGCATATACTTCAGGTTAGGATACATTAAGAATGTAAACAAGCAAACTTAACAAAGTACTAGATAGCAAAAGGAGGATGTTTTGATGTTAAAAGCCAAATTGCCATACAGTTTATACACTTCTCTTGATTTTAAAACTCATAATGAACAAATTAAAATTTCATTTAGTTTTATAATTTTCTATATGATCTATAATTTTGGGGCCCCAGCCTCTTGACTGGGCATTGTGGGTCTATTTGTAAATCATGCTCTGTTTCTGGGTCTCGGATGGCCTGGCTGATGGAAATTGCTTCTCTTGAATTTTCGAGCTTAATATGGATGTTTAGGGCCTCTTGTATGGCAAAGTGCTTGAACGTGTTCATGTCCCTCTAGACAAGTCAGTTTTAATTCAAAATGTATTTTGTGTAAAAGGTATCTGGCAACAGAAGTTATTTTGGAATTCTGTAATGTTGTGAACATTACACTTGTTAGGTAGCACATTTTGAAGTTTGTAGAAGTTCTTTCTAAATGTTTTAATGTATCCACATAACACATCCTGTGAATAATGAACATTTAAAATAACCACTGGATGTTCTTTTGCCATCACTCTAAATAAGTGAATGACCATATTCCTAAAAAGTGAGATCGCTTTTAGGTGATTTCTATACAGGATGAATAGTAGTTAAGTTCTATATTGGTCAGAAGGCTAGAGAAAGCATCATTATTTTAGTAAGCCTTAGAACATAAGAGGATAATTTATAGCTTTATTTAACTTTTATTCTCTTGGTTAAAGTCAAAACTGCTCACATTTTAGTAATGATTTGTGAACATTCTTTCCAGTTTCTTGCTTATGGACTAAATCATTTCATGATTGAATGAGATATGATGTTTGAATTGTATCCTTCTAGAAACCATGAATTTAAGCCTTGATTGATTTACATTATTTCTGGAGATTCAAAGTTTCACAGAACTCTGCCCACTTTATGCAACAAAATCTTTTCTTTAACCTTCACAGATAGCTTAATCCTTTTTTAGTTCTCACAGCATTTTTGGATGTTAGAAGTTTCTTCGTATTATCTTGTTGAGTAATCAACAAACTAATTTTTAAATGAAAGCAGTAGAGGATGTAATCCTTTTCCTTTTTTTGCTCTTGAGATACTTTCCTTTGCTATAGCAGTGACAATGTTGGTGAAAAATTATTAGTCTTTTAATCGAGATTATTGTTCAAAACACGTAGATATAGCAATAATTATCGACGGGTGGTCGCTAATGACACTTTTCAGAATTTTTCATAGTAGCAAAGATTAGTGATTTGGTAATGTACAGTTTAAGGTCTATGTTAACTATGATATCATTGTTCATGACAGGTAAGTATTCTTTTTATCATTTAAGATGCATCCAGAATCACATCTTTGATACGGTCAGTTTCATCTTTGAAAGCATTATCCAACATGAGTGTTGATAGCAGAGTTATCAGTGCACTGCATGTTGATAAAAAGTATGTATTATATAAGAGAAAAACTCATGAGGCTTTCAGGTAGACAAGCAAGGCATATTTTGTTTTGAAGATGTAAGTATTGCAGGTCGTATATCTTTTTATGTTTGCCACCAATGTTCAGCTGCATTCATCAAGGGGGGCAGGGAGCTCAACCTCAACTCAAAATCATTAGTTGTGCTATACATAGTAGTTTTGTCGGTATTCTCTTTAGCAGCAATCATTGTAGTGTATTTTTCACTTGAGTCCTCAGATTTCTGAACTAGCAGCATCAGGCAGTAGCATAATGTGTACCATAATCGTTTTTACTCCATTTAAGGGAAAGGGTGTTACTATTGCCATAAATAGTTGTACTTCAGCCTGTTGGTCCGCGGAGGGTATTTTATTTCCCCTCTACCACCCAAAGGAAAACCATTGGAGGCATTCCCCAATTCGCCAGTTGGGGACGCGCCCTCTCGGGTTTACAGGCTTTGTCCAACAGTTTCCACTTAGTTTCAATACAACGTAACTAAATTCTTATTACACTTGAAATTCACCTTCATTTTTCACAATGCAAAATGATGTAACAGGGTGTATTATTGAAAAAACGTAACTTTCAATATCCAATGTCTTCCCTATACCAGTTGTGGTATTCTTAGTAGAAAGCCCATCCACCACGACAAGGTGATACCACGTCGAATGAGAAAAATCGGTTTTTAACTGTCCCAAGGCCAAAAACCGTAGAAAAAGCAAGTGATATCGGTTTTTAATTGTCCTGAGGCCAAAAACCGTAGAAAAAGCAGCAATAAAGTCGGTTTTTAATTGTCCCGAGGCCAAAAACCGTATAAAAAGCAACAGTGAAATCGGTTTTTAATTGTCTTGCCAAAAACCGCATAAAAAGCAAATCGGTTTTTAATTGTCATAGGCCAAAAACCATATAAAAAGCAATAGTAAAATCGGTTTTTAATTGCCTTAAGCCAAAAACCGTAGAAAAAGCAATAGACATATTATGTACAGGATAATAGAATAAGTAGGACTCAACTTAATCCTTTTCATGAAAGTTGGGAATTTCACAGACATATTGAATGGTGCCAACTTCAACAAATGCACATATACACATAATTTTCTCAACTGGAATTAGAAGAGAATGTGTATTTGGAACCAAGCAGCGTTCCGTGATATGTTGTGGCATGCCACTTGCTGATTGGGCTTGCACTGGAGTCAACAGTTCCCGGCATAAGACGTAGCAATGAGGATCATTGTTGACAGTGGTGACTATGAATTTTTTAATTTTGACGTAGGAGCAACTGCCATTATCAGCACTGATCTTCACTACAGTGTTATCAGTTCTTCCGGCACGTTTGTATTCTTCGCTATGATACATGGTTGCGTACATGATCATGCGGCTGTATTCCGACACCACTTGAGGTACAAGGCCAATTGCAGCAACATATGCCTGAACTTCAATTTCATCAAAGGTGCTACGTATTATTTCCTTTCCAAGCATATTTATTCCATGCCCAAGAGTCCTGCAATTCTTGAGTGGCTTATTTGAGTGCAGACACTGATAAAAGTGTTGGACTTTTTCAGTGCTGCAGTCCTGACTAAATAAGTGCTGTAATTTTTTTTCCATAGCAAATCGGTTTAAAATTTGCAATGGAACGCCTTTGGCAGCTGTGACAAGATTCAGAATTTTGCCATTATTTCCTTCGAACACAAAGGCTGAATGTGCCCAAAGGGGACCCAAGTCTCGCACACTAGCAGCAGGGTGCAGCATCTGATGCATGTTAAAAGTCATTGCTGCAGGCCCAAACAGTATCTCAGTCTTGATGACAAATTCTGTTAACATAGCATCAGCACTGCTTATGTCAGAAAACAGAATTTGATCCTTCAAAAGCAAAAATATTGAGTTTGACAGCAAAGATAAGTGCTGGATATATTTATCAGAAAGGATACCACGGAGACATGGTGCAGCATAATACAGAAGCCAAGCCTTCCACTCGTGGGCTTTCCAAAACTTCCTGTCTGTCACAGATCTGGGCAGACGAGTGAAAAAATGTGGAGGCTTGATTTTGAGTAGCCTTCCATCTATACGGTTAAGATTGGTGGGAGACCCAATATAGTATTCTGCACCAACATTTGCGAAATACAGCTCAGTTAGTTGGCGCACCACACCAAGCAAAACTGCATGCATATATTCAGGGCAAATTCCACGTATAAAATCAAGGCCCTTAGCAAGAATCAAGGGTGATGGCCCTTTAATGCCCTTTATGTTGCCTTTGTCTCCGTTTATAGCCTTTTTCATAAGGCTGATGGTATCCTTTTCTGTTCTAATTTTTGGGTCTTCTTCTTGGGTCACATATTTTATAATTCCATCTACTGACACTCCAGGATGCAGACACCAAGGGCAGCCAAAATAACCATTAAATTGAATCATATTTTGGACTGCAGACCTGGCTGGAGAGTCAAAACATCCACATAACGTATAAATGTTGGATTTAATATTTATATTTTCATTAGCCCATTTTACGCCATGAGTAGAAAGCTCTGCTAGCTCATTTATATAAATTTCCATAAAGAGCTTCATATTCGGATGGCCTTTGCCAAACCAAAGTCCACCGATGAGGCCATGCGTCCATCTCAATTGGGGAGGGAGTTCATTAATTAGAGCTTGGATGAGCCACATACTGGATCTGGAAGATTTGAATACAGGGCTCCCATCAGTATTCATTATCAGGCTGAGATCATGAGTCTTGAAAAGTTGTTTTCGCTTCTCTTTGTAAATTTCTCCATCAGTCAAGTCCAAAATACTCTCAGGAACATTGTATAAATTTTGGTTTATTTTCTCCAGGGATACGAGCAGTGATTCTCTGCCTTCCTTTTGATCGAGCAAGGCAGCAATTTGGTTTCTTAAAGAAAGAGTTGCGAAGAAATGACCTTCTTTAAGATTGTTAGTGTCAAGGACTTTCCCGTAGTTTGGGTTGGGACACTTTAAGGTTGAATTTTTTTTTTTTTTTTCACATGCCCGTCCTGTTTTCCCAAGTAGTGGTTGCACTCAGTGCAATAAAAATGGAAAAGCATAGAATCAGTGGTCCCAAATATTTTATTCAAAGCATACTTGGTATGTGGTAGAACCGACTGCCCAAAAATAGTGTTGAATAACGTCAGCAAATCTTCAACTGCAGTCCACGTCAATGTGTGCTTCATGGCAAAAATCATTATCATTAGGAGAGCTTCGGCAATTGAAGTTGGGGCATTTTCAAACACTGGAGAATCAAAATTCTTGAGAGAATCAGCCAAAATGTTTGACCTGAATGTGCTGTCTTCGTTTTCAGTGCACTCATTTTCACTGTCATCATTTGATGCATGATCATCAGATTGAAAATTAAGGTCATCTTCAGATTGTGGAAAATCCATCTCCTGCTCATGCTGCTCAGATTCGTTTACCAGGAAGGAACTGTGAACATCCAGTCCATCACTGTTTGAAAACAAAGCTTCTGCAGTGTGAATAGATACTTCATCCTCTGCTGCTTCAATTGGACTGTCAGCCGGTAGTGAATGAGTCTGATTTTCGCTTTTGGTTGCAGAAAGTTGATGTTCACGCCATACAGATGTACGAGGTATGGCCTTATCCCGGTCCAAAGCATCAGGTTCCAAGTACTTCTTTCGTTTTTTAAGGCAATTTTGACTCATGGTCGCTGATTTGAATGCCTAAATCGGCGCATACAGGATCATTTAAATAATTAAAATAAACTAAAATACCATAACGAAATGTATTGAAAAGATAAAGCCATAAATCAATGATGCATCTTTAAAAATCAGCAGATTCAATTAAATTTGCAAAGTGAGAATCGGTATTAAATCAGGGTTGCCATGAAACGATTTAATATACACACGATGGTAAGCGCAATGATGTGAAAACATAAACAGCTACAATGTTACAGTTAAGACTAAGGGTCTAGAAAAGTGAAAATTTATGCTCTAGTTCATATATATATATATACACTAGTGATTTCGTACTGGGATAACATTCTGGGCTTACGTTCTACGAGCTCAACCGGTAGCGACCGGTCGATTAATCACGTGACAGTAGTGACGTCATCTAATGCTGAAGCACTAGAGGTGACGGCATTATTTTAACCGGTGAGCTACTGGTCGCTTATCGAATACTGGCTATTAAAAAAAATCGAAAAGATCCTTCTTCTGTCGGCAAAAGAAGAATATTTCACAGACTTTGAGGATCCCTCTCCCTCCACTATTTACGTCCCTGAAATACAAATACAAATGTGACGACCAGCAACCAGGCTCTTGGCTCAGCTAGGCTGGTCTTAGCGAACAAACTAAAATACATACATTCCCTTAGACGATCAAATTTCTGTACACTAAAATAGGGACATCTCCCATTTTCAAAATGAAAAATAGGGACAGGCACAGAAAAATAATCAACTCACTCCAAACACGTAATACACTTTTGCCAATAATAGTATGTTGCAAGTTTAAATATGCGTGAAAAAATACGCATATCAAGTTTATATCATGATTTATAAATTTAACATAAACCTCATTTTAAGTAGGCTTAACGAAATAGGCCCTAGGAAATATTATCGCATAATAATAATCGGATAAAAGGTAATAGATACTTTTCTTTAAACTCTTTTCGAAGTTAGCTTTTAGTTAGATTTTCTTAGTCAGCCTCCAGCTCAGTTACTTCCTACTCCGGGCTGATGAGTTCTAAAAAGTACGACGCTGCAGTCCTCGAATGGAATAACTGAGCTGGCGGTGCATTGTATGTAATTCTTGATATGCTATTCTCCCACAGAATACACCTTAAAATATATCTACTTGCCACATGGCGAGTGAATGAAGAAAAAAGAATAATAACAAAAATACTTTTCTTTCCGCGGTTTTTTTTTTCTTTTGAGCAATCGCGATTGCTTATTGTTCTCATTTGACCGTTTTTGGTGTCCGTGCCTTTTTCAACTTGAACCAGAAGCCTATGCAGCACCACCACCCACAGTCCTCTCCTGGCGGCGCGGCGCGGCTGCTCCGGTTTTGAGCTACCCGCTTCTCCTGGTCGGAGGAGTCCACGTCCTACACACACGCACGTTCACACACATACCCTTTCGCACGCCTACGTGCATACACACAGGTCTACGCACACACACAACTATGCACACGTAACCGCCCAGGAGGAGAGGCAGGCTTGGGGGGGGGGGACAGGAGCCGTTTCTAGAAACAATAACTCCAATGAGTAAAGTCCTGTCTCAGTTCGTGATTGCGGAAAACATAATTTGAATTCAAAATTTCAGAATTCAAATTAATTTTTTTATTTTTATTTATTTATTTTTATTTTTTTGAGCAATCACGAGTTTATTGTTCTCATTTGACCGTCCTTGATGTTGTGGTTCCTTTTTCAGCTTGGACCAGGGGCCTCTGCAGCCCCACCGACGGCGGCGTGGCTCCTCTGGTCCTGAGCACTGTCGTCCGAAATCCACTTCTGCTGGGTGATGGCGTTCATTACCTACACACGCATGCACATACACACTCGCCTACTCGCGCCTTTACACACATACACACACACAAATATACACACGTAACCACCCAGGAGGAGGGACGTGCTTGGGGGGTGGGAGCCATTTCTAGAAACAATAACTCTAATCAGTAGGGTATTGCCGCAACTCGTGATTGCGAAAAACATAATTTGAATTCAAAGTTTTAGAATTCAAATTAGAGTTAATTGAGGGAACTGGGTCAGATTTTTTTTTAAATTTGATTCATTTTTGTTCTGTGAATTTGCACTAATCGCCTATGAATAAGCACATATAGTGATTTATTCTTGGGTATGTTAAGCTCCCATAGAATAAACCTTAAAATATATCTTCTTGCCGCATGGCAAGTGAAAAAAGGAAAAACTAATAATAACAGAGATACTTTCTTTTCTGCGATTCAATTTTTTTCCCTTTGATTTATTTTCGTTCTGTGAATGTGCACCAACGACTATGAATAAGCATATATATATATAGTGAATAATTCTTGGTAGGTTATTCTCCCATAGAATAAACCTTAAAATACATCTACTTGCCGCATGGCGAGTGCATAAAGATAAAATAATAATAACATCAGAAACCGAGATTCATTTTTTCCTTTGATTTATTTCCTTCTGTGAACTAACGGCCCATGTGCAATTTCTTCGGTCTAGTATGCGGCAGCTTTATGCATATCTTCCAAAACTATTGTTTTTAATCAACAGATAACACGTTTGTCTCATTATTCATGCCGATCGTTGCAATTAAATGAAACACATTAATTCTGAAAAAATACTCACGAGTTTCTGCTCAGTATGGTTGGCATATTGTATACTACTGTAAAAGAAAAATGAATGAGAAACCGAAAACAGATACTGAATAATTGCAGCAAAACTACAGGAAAATGGTAATTGTGGTAACACGTGGTAGCAAAGGAACATGATAGTAAACCAAAAAATGCAAAAAAATTCACACTGTAAAAGCCGGATGTGAATGATTATGTACATTTAAATTGTAATCAAACGGGTAAGATATGATAATAAAAGAATTACTTAATTCTTCTTAAATGTCGCCGTTCATTGTTATTGTTCCTCAATGCGATGGTTGATGTTTCACAAAAATAAACTAGAATGCGAAAAACGTTTTTTAAATGCGGATTTTCAAATTATTTAATCATGATGGGAATAAATTGGGAGAATGAGAAAATATGTCCGCTTTTTTAAAATTAGGAGAGGAAATTGGAAAATGGAGACTGTCCTTTTAAGATGGGGACACTTTTGGTCGCCTTACTTAAGCTCATGAAAACTTCAGTGCATTGGCAGTAAAATGCTGTGGGAAAGGAATGGCTATGTACTTGTTATGAGGTATTTTGCGGTATTTTGATTTTTTTTAAATTAAATTTTATGTCGACTTCGTTCAATGTTACTGTACCGTGTTATATGTATTTTCGTGAACGGCAACATTCTGCAAACATCTTCTCGTATCCCGGCGTTGTTGTTATTAGTATCACGTGCATTCTTAATAAATATTTTCTTCATTTGACTTTCGTATTTTGTTCATTCTTCACTCCAAGATGTATGCGTTTGTTCAATTTCTCGTTGATAAAGTTAAGACAATTGTGCCAGTGAAGGATATCAAGAATTTCGATTTAGATTCTTTTGTTGAAGCGGACTTCTCTCGAGCGTATGAAGTATTTTGAAAATCATCCAGTGGCAATGGTGAAGGTACAGGCTACTGGTACGCAGTTATTCTTCTCGTTGCAGGTAAGTTATATGTTTTAAGCAAAGCATCTTCTGAATTTGAAACCAACTAAAATAGTTAATTGCAAATTACTGATGTTTTATCATGACTTTTCAGAAACGGAAGAACTTCTTGAGCAAAGGAAAAAAAGAGTGAAGTTACCACCTCTGAAAAAGTTGGAAGACCTTCTAGCCATGACATTAGACAAGGGCACAACTAAGTCTGTAATTGATGAAGAGGAAAATCGACGAAAATCCAAGGTAAAGATTTTACTTATCTCTTAACTAGATGATACTACGTAATTAGGGGAAATATAAATTGCCAGCATTGTGAATGCTACACAAAGCCTCATCGCATCATTAGTGAACTGCCAGGTTAGTTTTGCCTCAACTCGAGGCAACTGTATGTTCATTTTTTGCAATTGGAAGTCAAATTTTAGCAGATCTACTGCTTTAGTACTGGCCCTTCCGAACTGATTTTATTATTCTTGGTTCTTTTAAAATACAAAATTCACTACGCATAATTTCTCTACCTGTTCCTAAATATGCTTTTAATTTCCTGTTGAGATGACATCGTTATATTTAGAAAAAAAGAAAATGCACCGATTTTATTGCATACTTTTTTTTTGTTCATTAAAATTGTACTACATTTTATAAATATTGTCTAACCCAATTGACCCTTTCAGGCTATTTCACGGTATTTGAATCAAACAACTTAGATGCTATTTTTAATGATTCATAAATATGTGTTCTAAAATTATAAAAAACTTTTGAAAAAAAAAATAGAACCGACTTCAAAATTGCTCTAAAAAGTGAAAAATAATTTTATTCTTTAAACACCATCGATAATGCTTTTAAACATAATTTTTGAAGTTGGCGCAAAAACAAAACGTAAAATCCAGTGTATCCATGCTTCGTTCATATTTTTTTCAGAAAAGCATCTAAAGTTACGAACGAAATATTTATATCGTTATTCAAATATGCCGTCATCAATGCATAATGTATGTGATAGTGAAGAAACTGGTCCTGGTTAAATTTATAGTTGTATTTGAGTTATGGCTGTGAATGATTTTATCTATCGTTTTTGCGCCAACTTCAAAAATTATGTTTAAAAGCATTATCGATGGTGTTTAAAGAATAAAATTATTTTTCACTTTTTAGAGCAATTTTGAAGTCGGTTCTATTTTTTTTTTTTTCAAAAGTTTTTTATTTCATTCTTTTTAGTGTAAATGTAGGTATTTCAGAAATAATAAGAAGTTACTATCACGAAACTTCACATTTTTTTCTTAAAAATGCTCCATACTAAAAAAAAACTATTGACACGCGTTAAACTTTAAGCGATTGGCACTAAAAACTTATCTTTGTTCCTCTCTGGAAATCATGCGTAGTTAATTTAATTATAACCATTTAAGTATTAAGTTTTTCCTAACTAATTTACATTCCACAGCATCTAAGTTGCTCATGATGCAATCCTATATTTTCTTACTTAGTCCCGATCATCTGTTATCGGCATAGACGATAATGATAAAAATACTACAGAGTAGTTGAGTCAAATTTAATGGCAGCATTGTGAAGGCTAAGCAGATCCTAATCACTGCATCACCTCGCTTCCAGGTTAGGTTTACCCCTACTATGGAGCAATAGCACTGAAGAAAGGAAGATTTTGATAATTCACATAGGGTTACTATAAATCAGCAGGGTTACTAAAATAAAATTATTTACGCCAAAAATGAGACGACAGCACCAGATTCCCCATTATCGAAATATCCCTTGAAGAAATTTGATGCTTTAATTCAGAGAAGCCTTCATTCAAAATTATAATTACAATTACTATTAATGTTACTGTTATCTGGCACCAAACTTTTATAACAATGAGTTTCCTATTGTCGCGTAGATGAAGATAGCGAAGACAATGTGAAAGCCAAATGAAGCGAATACTCGTTAGTCTCAACTCGAGATCTTTATTCAGAACCACGAATGAACGTTACATCTCCTTATATACAACTTGAGAAAGTGCTGGAACTTTCCAGACTTGGAAAGATACAGAAATTAATAGAAAATTCGAGAAAATACGGGAAACAGTAGAAACGAAATTTTAGTAAAATTCACTTTTTCCTAGTCGGGATTTGAACTCGGGTCGCTCGTGTGGGAGGCGAGAATTCTACCACTGAGCCGCCGTTATCCACGGATGAAAAGTGCGAACTTCGCTACAAAATCATTTAATAGGGAAATTGCATAAAATTTACTGTTTTTTGCCCATAACTTTTTTTCTAAAGAACAAATATGGTCAAACAAAGTAATGGGACCTAAGTTGAGCCATCCCCTATCCATTAAAAAAAAGAATCATCAAAATCGGTTCACTAGGTGAGACGCTATGAGTGGACAAACAAAAAAAAAACATACATACGGTATGAATTGATAACCGCCTCCTTTTTGAAGTCGGTTAAAAAATTACAGTCAAACCTTGATTTCTCGAAACCCTCAGTATATTGAAAAACATTTTTTCATCTGCATTTTACATAAAAACTCCCATGTGTTTCCCCACAGTTATCTTAAAATTTATTTTTGGGGATGTTGCTGGATATGTCAAAATTTTCACACTAAAGAACTTTTGAATTGTTACTTTTCTTTGGCAATTTTTGTAGGCATCTGTTTCTAGTTTCTCATTCCTTTTCCTGAAAAGCAAATATCTTGGATTGAAGCGAGAATGTAAAAGAGTGGCAATGAAGGGGCTCCTGTAGACTTTTTTTTATCTCAGTGTTTTCCCCCAAAGGTTTGCTTTTCATTAGGACATGTGCACACTTGGAGGAGAGAGATTCAATTTTTTTAGCAGTCGACCAGTTTTGTAAACGAAAACCGGACAACATGTTCCTCACGTCTATACATTTTTAAGTATTGCAAAATGACCAATGAAAGTGTAAATTGAATACGCTCTAAGATGAAATTAGAACTTTGAAGTTTGCAGAGGAAAAAAGAAAGTCAATCTTTCTACTTATTTCAGAAAAAACTTAACTGTCTTTCGAAGTGGTTGCATAGTACATATATAAATATGTCTTTTATGTGTATGTAATTGTGAGTGATATTAGTGTAATTTTTTTCAAAACTTTGATAACTCGATATCTCTATTTTTTTTCCCCTTACCAAGAGATTTGAGATATCGAGGTTGTACTGTATGAAATACTAATGCTACACCTTATCAATAGTATATTCAAAAAGATCTCTTAAATATACTGAAAAATTTTTTTTAAAGAAAAAAGATTGAATTCTCAACATATTTTAGCAAATTTATCCTTCCAGTCAATCACTGACAGGATTGCCAGACGTCCCGGATTTTAACGGACAGTCCCATATTTTGAAAAATTGTCCCGCGTCCCGGGGAACTTCCATACGGGACAGCAAAGGTCCCGTATTCTAGCTAATAACAATATTTTATAATAAGAGACAGCATTTTAAGGTAAAAAAATAAGTAAAACAAAAAATGTGACTATACTAATTAGCACCTGTTCCTATCAACGTCAATCTGTATACCGAACTTCGTTTTGTTGCTTGATTTATTCTTTGAGTTAGAGTTCTTTCAAAAGTGTACTCAAATAAATATACTGCGAGGAATCTTTCGAAAGCTATTGAAACATGATTGTTTATCACCCCTTAAAAACAAGCCTAACCAGTAACTGCCCTCAACCACAAAATTATTACCCTCTCCCCCCCCTTTCACTCTTAGAAGCCTGTCCCGTATTTACTGTTCTTAAATCTGACAACCCTGATCACTGATCTCATGTCAGGAAAGAAAATCTTCAGTGTGTACAAAACTTATAGCTTTATATTTGATACGTAGGGTTAAAAATTCAGGTGTCAAATTAAAATTTTTGGTCGCAAAATGTGGCTAATGACCTTTAATTTCGAACTTTGGACCAGTGGTAACCACTTTAAAAGCAAGATTTGCTCACACAACTTGTTATTTGTAACATTTATAATTTTAGGAAACGCAGGAGAGAAGACAGGTGATGGATAAAGCTAAATTAAAAGAGATATTGAAAAGAAAAGTGCAACAAAAGAGAGGAAAATCTCCATCATCAGATGAAAATCACAGACATAAGCTATCTTCAAGCTTGAAAAAAAGAATATCAAGCGAGAATAGTTCCGACGGCGACGATTTAGTTCTAAAGTCTGAACTGAAAAGATTAAACAATGAGCTTAACAGGGTTCTGCATAAGTTGAAGGTAAATTACTTTTTTTTTTGTTTACTGCATTGGAATGAAATTTATTGGGGTGAAAGAAATGTATGATTTAGATGATCCATACCAATAAGTCTCATCCTTTTTTTGACTCACGGAGAGAGCATAAAAGAAAAAAAAATTGAAACCCGTTCTTTTTTTTATTCTTTTAATTTTCTTTTACTTCTACTCTTTTTAAAAATAATTCACTCTTGAAATTATTTTTAAACAAATGTTAACAAATTAAATTGAAATAATTTTTTGAGGGATCTTACAATTTATTTTTAATTCCATATTACAGATGTGACCCCTCTTTACCTTTCCTGAAATTGTCTGCATAATTTGCCAAGGTGTTAAAAATTTAAAAAATTAAATTTTCTCTATAGCTCAAGAATGCAGAAAATTTGCAGCTTAAGCAAAAAAATGATGAACTACAAGAATTAAACTTTAAGCTGCAGGCTGAGCTGTTAAAACAGCTGAGTTCAAATGGTATGTTATAGATATCTTTTGTCTTACCTTTCTCGATACCTGATTATTAGATATGAGTATTGAATATACATTACATTTTTGATGTACCAAGAAGTTAAATAATATTTTTGATTCCTGCTTTATTGAAGTTGTTTTCATTTGAAATATTTAACTTTAAAAATAATAAGAATATTTGAATTCATTTTTTATAATTGAATGCCGTTATTCACATTTAAAGTTAAGTTTATTTATTTTTCAGCTAACGTGATACACATAGGCACTTCACCACACAAACTTCCAAAAGTGGATGAAGTAGTGGCAGTGCAGCATTGCAGTGGGAAATTAAATAAAGGAGGTAAGTTTAGAAAATAAAAGAAGATTAAAAAAATTAATGCTAGGGTGTTCCAACCTTCCAAAGTATTTCTATGATATTCAATTGCAATAATAATTCATAATCAAGATATTTTTTAGTATAATAAAATTAAAATGCTAAAAATACACATTTCAATACTTATATAATTTAACATCTCGCGAATCTTTCTGACAAATTTTGCTAAATGAACTTCTTATTTTATGGGAGTTTTTCAATTATGTTTATTTTATGTATACATACTGAATTTATAATGTACCCAAATATAATAGTTAAAAGAGTGCAATTACTAACAATGAAATTTTGTTTTATGTTTCTAGAGGCAGTAAACAACTTAGTAAAAATTTGTATATTATTATTTTTCTAAAGGTACTATGGTTCTCACAAGTTCCCAGGAGGGGTTTGTAAAAACATCTTCATCAGAAGTGATTCTGGAAAGTGTAGGAAGCAACACTCCCCCCCCCCCCCCAAGGAGAAATTGAAACTAATGGATGTATGTTTCAAAATGTTAACTGAAAAGAAATTCCTTTGAAATTTAATCGATAATTTATAATCAATATACTTTTAAATATACTAAAGTTATAATGAGAAAGCGACACAATTCAACTCTTGTAATGTGTTTAAGAAAAGTTTTGTGTTTCTGACACATTTTATTGAATGAATTCCTATGTCATGAGTTTTTAAATTACATTTTTTTATCTAAATATCATTGATAATGATTTTATAATTTAGGTAATTGATATATACTACATATTAATGTTTTTTTCTACAGAAATTGTGCTTCAGGAAGTATTTGTAGCGCCCAAACTTCTGGAAGTGGAAGAAACTTCTTCAACAAAACCCTCCAAAGAGAAAATTGAAGGCACAAAAGGTATGTTTAAAAAAAGATTGAAAAGTGTCAAAAAAAAAAATGATTTAGTTAATAAAAGTAGCTATAACAAGTTATTGTATGTTGTTAATTTTTATTAACTATAATGAATTTTATTTTGATTGAAATGCACCTAATATTAAAGGCTGATGATTGAGAAAAAAGAAGACTAATTTAAAGCTTTGGTTGCTGAGTTTGATTTCCTAAATGCATCTGTTTTATGATCGTATGGTTTTGTAATTTTTTTTTTAAGTGCAAACCCATAATGCTGCCCAACTGTTGGTTAACTCCTTAATAAAGGCACAGTGGAGGGAGGGTGGTAACTAAACATGAAAGAGTAACCCCAACATCCTAATACCATAACCGAAACCTCAAAAAAAAAGTAAATAAATAAATTTATTGAATGTTCTCACGGAAATGAAAAAAAAAGAGACTTTCAACAAAATGCACTGCCAAAGATTGTTAAAAGCTGTGACCCTCAGGCTGCAGAACATGCTTCTCTGAGGAACATTGAAGAGTTTCAAAGTAGGGGTGAACTTCTGAAAATACTAAAATAAACAGCAAAACTATCTGTCAATTGCTAAACTACATTGTCATGTGAAACATTTTTAACTCTCTCTTTTAATTGAAATTTTTAGCTTAGTTTTAATTGATCCCAATGAATCTGAATTTTAGCATATATTAAGTCAAAAAGATTTAGTGGATCATTGAATGAAATCTGAGATGTGCTTTGTTTTTAGTTACAATCTAATTTTTAAAAACTTGTTCAGAACAAACAGTGGCAGCTCTCCCATCAGTATTATGAAAGTGACTGGTATCATATACCATTCTCACCTGATCCTAGATTAGCTCAAATTTGTATTTAGTTTTCTGATTCTTTGATTTCTGTTCTACAAATAACATTAAAAAAAAAAAAAACTGTTAAATTTTGTATCTGCACTAATCTATATTTTCATTTAATCAATTTCAGTTTCCCAGTCTGTTTTGCTCTTTGTTACTACTTGTATTGACCATCAATGATAGTATTGGGGGGGGGGGGGATGACCTCACATCAGTGGTTGGGTGCAGAAGCTCGAAAGGTTGAAAACCTCTGGTTTAAGAAAGATAGCCAGTAAAACTCAAAAATTAATAAATAAACATCTATTACAACAGTAAAACATAATTTGACTTCTGTCATATTTATATAAAATGAATAAACTAAAATTGTTTAAGTTAAGTAGTGTTTCGTAAAAGTTGTCCCTACCTTACCCTGTCATCAGTGAAGATATATTATTTTATAAATTGATGAACTTTTGTAGCTAACAGGTATAACAAGTTGCATTTTTTGAAGTTAGGGGAGGGGGGGGGGTCAATGAGTCAATTTCACTTTTATTATTTTTTTACATTATTTCATATTAATGACTATTTACTTGAGATGAAAGATGATATGCACTAATAGATGCCCCTGTAAATCAATAACATTTTTCCATTACAGATAATGTTGCAGCTGCATCATTTTACTTGCACGACAATGGTGAATTGTTGAAATGGAAAGAAGACGAAGTATGCATTTCTGTATTAGTTTTTGTGATACATAATAATTCATTTTCACATAAAAATTCAGTTTTTAAGGTGGGAAATAAGACAGCAAATGAGTTTGTGCATTTGCCATATGTATGTATGTATATATATATATATATATATATATATATATATATATATTTTACAAGATGCCCAAAAATCATAAACATTTTAGAGAGGGTCTTCCCTTCAACAGCTTAAAGTACTAATTTTAGTCCTTTATAAGCATCTTGTGAAAATTACACTACTTTTTATTTTTAAAGGGTTCCTCTTTTAGTAGGAAAGAGGACAGAAACATTGATGCATATCTGTATGATTATTAGTAGAGATGACACGAAGCTCAGTGTGTGTGTGGCCAAAGCGCCATTTACCAAAGCTTTGGCTGCTGCACACATCACGTATGAGCATTGAATGCATAATAAATGCATACAATGATACTGTACTCCATATGTTTTAATATTGTTAGGGTTATACAGCATTTTCAGCTTACTGTCTCATTTTTCAATTTAGTGCCATCTTTAACATTAATTTGTATAAAATGTACCTAGTCAGTCATATGTTCAGTTCTTAATATTTCATCATGTTTTTCTTATTTTCTACAGATGGAACTCGCACCAGGTGTAACAATAAAAAAAGAGCAGTGGCAAAATGTAATGAAAACAAAAAATTTAAATGAATCACGCCTGACTCGAAACCTAGCCATTGCATTGTGGGGGTCCGAGTGTCTGAAAGAGAGGAGTGTCACTGGTGCCATCTGTAAGCGTTACATAAAAGATGGTGCTGAAGGGAAAAAAGCCTTAACACCCATAAAAGTGGATGCTGTTCAAAGTGAGTTTGGTTATCAATACATGAATTGCAGTATTTTTTATGTAGCCTGTCTCTGAGTTTTGTTTTATTTATTTAAATTTTTTTTTTCCCAAATTGAAAATTCCTTTTTAATTTTTATAGATGGATTAAGATTCTGGCGAAAGAGTATCAGGGGAAGGACGACCTTGAAGCTATGAAGCTTTCCTCGCCAGTTGTCATACGCAAACTGCTTTCCGACAAAATAATGGATTTGGCAAAGCAGCAAAAAAGAATGTCCAACTCACGATAATCTTTAAATTATTAATATTTAACTACAGTAATTTCCCGATTGTCGGCAGTTACTTTAAAGTTAAAAACCGATTTGCTTTTTATGCAGTTTTTGGCAAGACAATTAAAAACCGATTTCACTGTTGCTTTTTATACGGTTTTTGGCCTCGGGACAATTAAAAACCGACTTTATTACTGCTTTTTCTACGGTTTTTGGCCTCAGGACAATTAAAAACCGATATCACTTGCTTTTTCTACGGTTTTTGGCCTTGGGACAGTTAAAAACCGATTTTTCTCATTCGACGTGGTATCACCTTGTCGTGGTGGATGAGCTTTCTACTAAGAATACCACAACTGGTATAGGGAAGACATTGGATATTGAAAGTTACGTTTTTTTCAATAATACACCCTGTTACATCATTTTGCATTGTGAAAAATGAAGGTGAATTTCAAGTGTAATAAGAATTTAGTTACGTTGTATTGAAACTAAGTGGAAACTGTTGGACAAAGCCTGTAAACCCGAGAGGGCGCGTCCCCAACTGGCGAATTGGGGAATGCCTCCAATGGTTTTCCTTTGGGTGGTAGAGGGGAAATAAAATACCCTCCGTGGACCAACAGGCTGAAGTCCAACTATTTATGGCAATAGTAACACCCTTTCCCTTAAATGGAGTAAAAACGATTATGGTACACATTATGCTACTGCCTGATGCTGCTAGTTCAGAAATCTGAGGACTCAAGTGAAAAATACACTACAATGATTGCTGCTAAAGAGAATACCGACAAAACTACTATGTATAGCACAACTAATGATTTTGAGTTGTGGTTGAGCTCCCTGCCCCCTCTTGATGAATGCAGCTGAACATTGGTGGCAAACATAAAAAGATATACGAACTGCAATACTTACATCTTAAAAACAAAATATGCATTGCTTGTCTACCTGAAAGCCTCATGAGTTTTTCTCTTATATAATACATACTTTTGATCAACATGCAGTGCACTGATAACTCGGCTATCAACACTCATGTTGGATAATGCTTTCAAAGATGAAACTAATCGTATCAAAGATGTGATTCTGGGTGCATCTTAAATGATAAAAAGAATACTTACCTGTCATGAACAATGATATCATAGTTAGCATAGACCTTTAAACTGTACATTACCAAATCACTAATCTTTACTACTACGAAAAATTCTGAAAAGTGTCATTAGCGACCACCAGTCGATCATTACTGCTATATCTATGTGTTTTGAACAATAATCTCGATTAAAAGACTAATAATTTTTCACCAACATTGTCAGTGCTGTAGTAAAGGAAAGTGTCTCAAGAGCAAAAAAGTATCTCATTTTAGTCTGTGCTATTTTGATCTATTTATTTTGTGCTCTATTTTAATAATTTGTATTTTTATTATTCAAAACTTCAGTCAGCATTGCTTTTTAGAGCTTCCATTCCAGTATTGTATCATAAATGTAGAAATAAGCTACAAATTGATGCTGTGAAATGCAGCTTTTAATGAATTTAAGTGTTATGTTAATAAGTAATTATTTCTCATACTATTTTTTTATATAATATTTCGATTGACTTTGAATATTGGAATAGTTTTTTGAAAATTGCATCTGAGCTTGAGGTTTCAAGTATATGCTTGTAAATATTTCAATCATTTCAAAAGTTTAAAGTTATTTTGACTGATTTTTTTATTACAGAAATGATTGAAAGCATTTTAAATTAGATTTATAAATAGCCACGGTGGGATGAGTGAGTCTCATTTTAGTTCTTGCTCTGAAAAGTGTGTATTAGCCTTTGCGCTTTGTTTTTTCGTATTGTGATGTAAATACGCGTGTAACCATTGAGTTTACGGTGTTAATGAAATTTGCCTAATTGCTATGGTTAATTTAGCAGTTGCTAACGATATTTCTTGTCGTAAATAAATCTCCTCTATTTTCTCAAGAACTGTGTTGTCATTTAAAGAATTTCTTGAAGTAGCTGAACTCGAAACAGTATATTGCAATTAAACATTTTTGTTCTGACTAAATATAGTCTGTGTTTATTTTTTAATAATTTACACTATAATACACTACGTATAGCTTTGATTAATATTGTAATTTTGCATCTTTTTTAAGTTTTGAATATTGATAAGTTGCACTTTTAGTTGATTTAATTATGTTACGTTAAAATATTGTGCTTTGCAAATATACCTAATGCAATGCTGGTATTCTAGTGACTTCAATATGCTTCTGGCACCATGCACCGTACCAGCTTATGCAATGCCAGTACTCTTTAACATCAAAATGGACTGCACCAGTGTCTATTCCCACATCATAAGTCGGTACACCATTCTGGAGAATCACCAGAATATACTACCGTGATAGGAAGTAACGTAATAACGCACCATAAATATCGGTATATAACTGAAGTTGGAACAACAACTCTGGCTAAAACTACCGGGATTTGAAGAACCAAATAAATTCCAGAATAGAACACCGGTTCGGAAATGGAGTGCCGGGATCTGAAGTACCAGCTTATGGAACACCGGTTCCGGTAGGAACTACCGAAATCTGAAGTATACCGGAACACAGGTTCCGGTATGGACTACTGGGATCTGAAGTATACTGGCTGATGGAACTCCCGTTCCGGTATGGAACACAGGTTTCAGTATGAAATACCCGGATCTGAAGTATATCGGCTTATGGAACACCGGTTCCGGTATGGAATACCGGTTCTGGTATGGAGCACTGGTTCCGGCATGGAATACCGGTATTATTGGAATACCGGTTCTGGTATGGAATACCGGGATCTGAAGTATACCGGCTTATGGAACACCGGTTCCGGTATGGAATACCGGTTCTGGTATGGAGCACTGGTTCCGGCATGGAATACCGGTATTATTTTAATACCGGTTCCGGTATGGAATACCGGGATCTGAAGTATACCGGCTTATGGAACACCGGTTCCGGTATGGAATACCGGGATCTGAATTATACCGGCTTATGGAACACCGGTTCCGGTATAAATACTGACATACCGGAAGTATGATACCGGTTCCGGTGTTTCATAAGCCGGTATATTTTTTTCCGGTATCATTTTTTTTCCAATAGGGTTTCAATCATAACTTTGAGTGTTGAAACATGCATATTTTTCTTATTGGGAAAGTTTGGTTTGAAGTGACTAAGAACCGCACTTTTCTTCGTTTGTGGTGTCATTTTCTTAGAATTTTCGAAAAATATAAGAATTCTTATTTATATTGCCCTTTCTGATCTAGAAAAGCTATTTTGTCCTTTTGAGTGCATTATGAAAAGTGCTTGGTATTTTTTAAACATTCTGTTCTTTTGTTCTTTTTAGTGTAAATGTATTTCAGAAATAGAATAATTTTACCCTCACGTTTTTAATATAAATGCTCCCCACTAAAAGGGAAAAAACCTATGTACGTGTCTAAAACTTTAAGCAGTAGACACTAAAATTTAATCCTTGTTCCTCTGTAGGATTTATGTTTGCTAATTTCATGATTGCTTCAGAGGAGCCTTGATTCAAAATTTTCATTATGATTGCTTTTAACATTAGTGTTGAAAGGCAACAAAATTTGTAACAATGGGTTTTATATTTAAACATTTAATGAGGAAATTACATGAAACTTGCGGTTTTCCATCTTAACTGAAATAATTATTTTATTTTAGAATTTTATTTTTTCAGCTCTAAGTTGTACCTTAAGATTAAGCAAATCATTTAGTGAAATCCCGAAGTCTCTAAGTGGTCTAATAGCAGAGATATAAGCAAAACCAGGCCTCAGATTTCTGAGACAATAAGGCCAAGTATAATAAAAGTGCTTAAATAACAGAATTAAAAAAAAAAAAAATACTTGGCACTTTTCATAACGCACTCAAAAGGACAAAATAACCTTTCTGGGTCAGAAAGGACAATTTAAGCATTCCTGTAGTTTTCGAAAATTCCAAGAAAATGACACCACAAACGAAGAAAAGTGCGGCTCAAATCATGAAGAGAATTTCTTATTACTTAGCTTTCAATCATAATTTTGAGTGTTCAAATATGCATATTTTTCTTATTGGGGAAACGCTTTTTGTGTTCTCAAGAAGCATTATAATATTTTTTTTTTTTTTTTTATTTCCAATGGCTGGCAGGAAGAAAAGGTTACAAAGAACAAAATAGCAAAAACAAACACAATACACAGAACAAGGAAAAATACAGAAACAATAGGGTGAAATATTTAGCTGCCGATACGCTCTCTTGCTTCCCAATAACGGTCACACAGGCTACGTCTGGAAAGCTGGGTGCAAGTGTGCAGGTGACGAATGTCCATTTCTTCGTTTGAATTGCAAAGGGGACAATTGGGACTCTTCACAATCCTTAAGCGGTAAAGATGTTTTGGTAAACAGTCATGGCCAGTTAAAAGTCGAAACAAAGCCACTGACTCTGCTCTTGGTGCTGAAGGGACAAAATCACGGTTTATAAACCAAACTTTGTGGTTGCTTCTAGCTTTTAGGTCTTGCCAAAAAAAAAAAAAACTCTTGATTTTTTCCTCATATATATCTTTATTGCATTGAATGAGACTGACTCATTTGGTAGTTGAATAATAGCAGACCCCCTCTTGGCCAGAGCATCAGCAAGCTCATTAGAGTGCCTGCCAAAGTTGTAGACCATTCTGCCGGTTAAACCGTTGCCCAGGGTGCACCACGTGGAGGTAAGTCTACAATGCACCCCGCATTATAATATTGAATGCAAAATAAACCTAATATTTACTCTTTGTCGAGCTTTAGTAGTTCAAAAAAAAAAAAAACCTCTTAAAAGTGTTAAATGACGTTCTGTATTTACCTCTGTACTTTTTTGGAAAACCTTCTTCATATAAAAACGCTGTCCGAAAAGGTGATTTTCAGGAAAAAGTTATAAAGGTCACTATATATGTGTCGTGGAAAAGGTCTGCGGGCTGATTTCTAGTTGATAAGGATACAATGCGAACATTTATCGCTTGAAATCTGAAGACTTTGATTGTCTTAAAGTTAAAATTGCGGAATAAAACGCAAATGCGTATATTGACAAGGAACGATAAAATTAAAAATTTTAAAAACCTCCGATTGAGTCGCAACTGCAGAATCAAGAGGGAAAATTGAAAATCCTTTTATGTCTTATATTATTAAAAATCAAAGTCAAGTTTTTTTTTTCTATTAAATAGAAACTGGCAACAGATAAAAACTTTAAATCACTGCTTTTAATTTCCTTGTTGGCCAACAATGAATGGGGTCGCTTCCAAAATTTTAAAAATATTTTTTCTGGAAGAGCATGCTTACAAACACAGGATCTGACCATTTTTTAAATAATTTGTTTAAGTTTAATATTTTAAAAAAAATGCTAAAATCTGCGTGCTTTCATTGTTTACATTTCTTGCATATGACATCACAAATGATGAAATGCCATTCTGTGTTGCCATTCACAGAGCAAAATATTTAATTCGCATCTTTACTCACGTGTATTGGCAACGATAGGGTTAATAGCAAACGTAGAGCGCAATTTTAATTCGCTTCTTGATTATCATACCGTGGAAACGCGGTACAAAGATGCGTCAAAGAGCATCATTTGTGACGTCACCAAGACCACGCTTTGTTTGAAAAATCGGACATATTAAAAAATTAATTAAAAAATAACTGTTGGGAAATTGAAAGAATTTTCTGGGTTATGTTTATTTATTCATTTATTTTTTTTTTGCTTATTCAATCAATTTTAGTGACTAAAAGTACTACTTTTGACTGAAGGAAACAACCCCATTCGATTTTCAATCGCGTGAATAAATGCTTAGCCGTTATTAAAATCTGCTTTAAAAAACGTCATAATTCGAATTTTATGAAAGAAGCTCCAAACACATTTCATCAGAAGGCGGGAAAAAAATTCTCTTTATTTTGGTATTAAATTTTAAAATTTTTAACTATGTTCTCACTGCTAAAATCGCAAAAAACATTTTAGAGGTTTTTAACTAATATCTTCGTTAATTAATGTCATTCAAAGACGCGACCTAGCTAAAAACACTCTCGATCAACTCTCCTTTCGATTTTTTTTTAAATAAAGCTGTCCATCCATTTTGGCGCTAGAGTGCGACAGACAGATACACACACACACACATAACGGGAGCTTAGATTTTAAGAAAATGCATATGTACTTGAATAATTGCAAATTGCTTATCTCTACTATATCAGTGATATAATTGATTCACGTGCTTTAAGATGTACTGCGGAACTTAGAATTGGATAGGGAGAATGTCCATCCGTCTCAGTTTTTCAGGCTGGCCAAATTGATTTGAGAAGGTAATTCAATAAATGATGAACTTTTTTTTCGAAGATCTTCTAACAATTGTTTTACAACAACATAAGGGGTATTTAGCACGTTTGGGAATAAATAACAGACGTGTTTAGCGTTTATCAAAAGTCTAGAACATTTCGACTGCAAAAATCCAGTGAAAAACACACGAACACAATGAAAAAGTATGCTTTGGTTTTTCCAGTATCCACCTAATCCTTTTAACTGGGACTTCAGTTCACATTTAGCCATTTAAAAGAAGTGTTTTTTACCTAAAGCGAGGTAGGAAGATCTTTGTTATTCGTTATGATAGATCACGTATTAAGGAATAAATGGCGTCCCCCCCTCCCTTCCAAGAAAAAAAACTGAGAAATATATGAGGCAAGGCAATGAAAAGACGGTTTTTTCTTGATTTTGTAGTGAGATTTGTTTTATATTAATCGGGCGTGAGCCGATTACATACGTCTCAGAGAAACCGATAGACAAGAAGAAACGCACTAATGCGCAAAAAGAGAATTAAAATATTTTGAACGAAGGAGTGACCAATACTGCGAAATAAACAAAAAAAAAAAAACACATTTCTTCCAAATAATTCTATAAATAAAGGGAAAAAATTGTCATATTCTTTACAATTGTTGTCGGCAGTAAAATAATGCTCAGTAATAAACGTTTGAGGTGAAAATATGCTTTGTACACTCCAAGAAATTTCACCGTTAGAATACGATCAGTGACTGGCAGAAAGTGGTCCGGTCACTGCCCGTAAAAATAACATTCTGCCCGTAATCTTTCATGACCGTAAAAATAATAGGTTTGCCCGTAATTTCCTCCCCGTAAAATAAAAGGGGAGTGACCGTAAATTGACAATGTGCCCGTGAAAATTATATTCCTTTTTCTACGGCCACTTCCCGTATATTGACTATATGCCCGTAAAAGCTAGAATTTGTTTTCTACGCCCATTGCCCGTAAATTGATATTGCTCCCGTAAAAGCTAGAATTTATTTTCTAGGCCTATTGCCCGTAAATTGATATTGCTCCCGTAAAAGCTAGAATTTATTCTCTACGCCTATTGCCCGTAAAATGATATTACTTCCGTAAAAGCTATAATTCGTTTTCTAGGATCACTGCCCGTAAATCGGCGTTATGCTCATAAAACTCTTCTATGGTCACTGCCTCCTGTAAATTAACATGATATTCATAAAAAAAATGTCATTCTTTATCGTCACTGCCCATAAATTATTAGGTGCTTTAAAACTTAGTTTATTGTCATATAAGAACCAAGTTATGAATAAAAGTTTTAAGAACACAATAAAATGCAAGTCATTTTTACAATTCAATTAATACGTAAAATAGGCTAACACTGTTAGTAATGCAGTTTGAGGACCCCAGTTGCCAGAATTATAAATATTCTATTAAATGATCTCTAAAAATGAGAATGCATGTTTAAGAGAGAGAAGTATAAAAAGAAATATAGAAAAAATCCCGTGAAATAAGGGAAACTTAACTGAAAACAAAAAACAAATTCAGCAAAGCTTTTTTACTGTATGGATTATAGTAAAATACAACACTTAATATTTTATGTAAAATGCTTACATACACAATTTGTTTCATCGCTAAAACACATGTTACCAACATTGGCAACGAGTGTTTTTTTAATGGTTCGTCCATTGCCTTTACTTGTTTGCTAACCTCGTTCATTCAAAGAACATAGAACATTCAAAAAAGTTATATAAATTATTAAAAAACGTATTTATACTTCATATTTAAAAAATTATAAATTAAATTATACATAAATTAAAAACTTGTGCAGTCGACTTCAAAAATAGACTGCATTTTTTACTAGCTAGCATAAACTTAAGGATAAATTAATTTTTAAACACCATAAGTATCCATTAAAGGTCCATCTCGAAAACAATTTTATCGAGAGAAAGAATTAGCTCAAAAATTATTACCAAAAAAATATGTGAGCATGTCTACATAAGAAATAAGAAGAGACAATATCCAGAAGTGTCAACAATGAAAACAAAGAAGTTAAAACATCAAAAAGGTTTATTTTACACTAATTACAAGTTAAATATCAACATAATTACAAATAAACTTTTTCAGAAGAGAAATTATGGTCAAATTTTTCAAAACTTGGTTGAATCACTTTTTCCAAATCTTTATTCCTTTTGGATCCTTTAGTTCAGTAACTTATCCAAAATATTGCCCTAAAAAGAAATCACCATAAGGAAAATTAAGAATGATTTATTTTTCACACATTTAAAGCAGAGCAGCATTCTCACTAAATAATGAAAATCAAAATAAAGCATTTTAAAGCACCCTATTTTTTTTCACCCCTTTCCCTGGTTTCATAAGGTTTTCCTCCCTAATATGATGTTCAAAGGATTTTTACATAATTTCCAGGAATTCTAGGAAAAAGCACATGCATACATAGAAATATAAGCAATAATAAAATTAAACAAAAAATTAAGGCTAGATCAAAAGACATCGTAACTGCTAAAATGTATAAATCTTAAGTTTAATGCATAAAAGTTGGTAAATATGTAAATATCGAAAAATTTGTTTCATCAAATCAAACGAATGTCAAAGAAAAGCATTTTTCCAACATCAATTCAAAATATGTGGTCTGTTTTGAAAAGAAAACAAAATGAGGTTATGAATATTTAGTGAACATCAATTTCAAAAAAAGAAAGAAACAATGAATCATATTCAATTAAAAACATAAACAATAATGATGATCATTAAGAGATATAATTAAACATAAAGCACTTTGGAGTCTTGCAAAGATCTTGGAGGAAACCTGCAACTGTAGTACAAGTATAAGGGGAAATTTCAGGGAAAAAACATTTTGGCATTTTTAGTGCCAATATGGGCTATTTCCTGACGGGCATCTACAGTATGATAAACACAGATATTGAAAACACCTTTTTTCAGAGCATAAGCATCCAAGCTTTTTGACCCCATACATAAGCATGGTAGCAGATTTTCTAGTAGAGGGGCTAAGGGAGGCCACAAGGGATAAATAAAAATAAACTATTTTATTTCATAAATTTTCATTCATTTTCCCATACATAAATAAAACTTTTAAACAAATTTTATGAATAAAAACATAAAACACTTTTGAATAAAACTACTTTTGTTCGCTATAGGAATAATATTGGAGTCTGAGTCCAGTCCTAAAGGATGCATTTGTACAGGTTTAGTATTTGTATTTTTTTTTTTTTTTTTCCAAGTTCGAAAAGAAAAGACAGAAAACATGTTGCATTGTTGGAAGGAAAAAGACAAACTACGGGAATCTTCAGCTCCTTACCCCAAAATAAGAGACTTCCCAGTAAAAGTACTGGTCAAAAATTTTTAAAGCACAAAGAAGCTATCTAAGATTAATTTTTAACGCGAGAAAGAACTGTGATGGAAAAATTTAAGTTTTTTAAATAAATTTCAATTTTCCCCCCACAAATTCTGAAAAAATAGTTTTAAATTTTAAACTTTAAATATTTTTGGATTTCCTTTTTAATTGAAAACTTATTTCATGCTCAATATCCATATAAATATTCCAATAACAGAAAAATTTTTCCTTGTGTATGTCAGTTGTTCGTTAAAAAAAAGATCTATATTCAGTACTTGACCCAGTAGCATGAACTTGGATTGAGTACTCAGTAATCATCCTAAGTACTATTCAACCACACTAAATTACTGCACTCAATAGTAGGACAATGTTTTCAACCACACATGCACACTGGGTTTTAACATGCATACCCACCAACTTTGAAAAAGTTCTTCGTTTAAATTAGGGATACATTGAATATGCAGTTGATTTTTGGTATACTACTGGCTATTTGGCACACAAAACCGAATACTTGGTTTGGCTGAATACCTTAATATTTTAGTCAGCAATTGAATAGTAAATAACATAAATAGTTGACAATTAGTAGGCAAACAATTTTTTATACAATGAATGAATAGTACTCTAGTACAAACTTCCAACCTGTTATTTACTAATATTATCACATTTGGGTAATTCTTCAGAAAACATAACTTTTGAATGCAAATATTTTTCAATTTCGAAACCTTTTGTTTCCTTTTTTTTCCCGTTCTTCCATGAAAGTGTTACCTGCTAGAAGTAACCATAAACAATGGCCCAGCTCAGTTCCAATTATTTTACGTATAAATTAAAAATAAAATAATCCCTTTTTCATAGAAATTAAAAAAAAAGAAAAATAACTTTTGTTTTAGTACTTAAAAATTGAGGCCAATTTAATATCAAAGTGGTAGTTTTATTAATTGTGCAATCAATCGGCTATTTTAATGATTAGTGGAAATATAATTAAGTTCTCTTCATTAAAGTATGGTTTAATTAGTAGTTTCAAATACATGTAAAATAGTATTTAGTAAATTTTTGTGCGACATGACTTCTTGTCCAACTAAAATGAACTAAACCACAATATTAAAAAGTTAAATATACTTCAACAATTATCATTTGAGGCACTTGTGAAAGGAATAATTAATAAATAAGTATATACTTTTAATTAATCAAGTTATTAAGCAACATAAACAGCCACACAAGGTGTGTGACATGCCATGGAAGTGAAATTCACACGTTGTGAACCAAAAATATACTAAAATAAAACTTGTTATTCAAAAATTGGTGGCAGGTTTAAATCGATATACTTTTGATGAAATTAAAAATCATTGTTAAATGAATTGTTCCTAAAAATTTTTTCTGTAAAAGGCGTACTGTTCGAAGAATGACCCATTTAAGGTGATTTTAGTGCAAGAGAAAACATTCAGATGTTACATTTAAGTTTCGCAACTTTTCACTTTCTTTTATATCTTACGCCACATAAACATTTTTTTTACCACTTATAAGTCATAAGTATGAAACTAAACTCAGTGGCGCAAAATTGGAGGCAATCCCACCGTGCCCATATCAATCTTCATGACAGAGGGCTGTGGGGTGCAAAGGCAGGTGTTCTAGTAAGGTGGTCAGCCGAACGTGGAACCTCCAGTGTTGAGTACCAAGCATGCTTGGAAACTAATTTTATTGACCCACTTATGGGATGAAAGGTGAAGTCAACTGTGCCCAACGGGGAATTAAACTCAAATCTGCAATGAGGAGGCACAAAGTGCCACTGGACTTCTTAGGTATGAAACACTAAGCAGAAAAAATCAATTTGTGAAACGTTTCTCGTCTCACAAATGTTTAAAAAAGGCAATTTATAACGTGCAAAGAAAACACTCAGAAATTAAATTTTGCAGTATTTTGATTTCAGAAGTTTTACCATTCAAAATATTATGTAATGCTTAAAACAAAATAATTAATCTACAGAAAATAGATAAGCATCTTCAATTCTGAATTGCCATAAAATAAAATACAAAAATTATAAATCATTTTTTAGCCAAATATTCAGTCTTCAGTCAAATATTTGACTAGAATTCTAATAAAATATTCGCTCAAAAACATATAATTGAACTATCAAATCATCCAAAAGAAATCAATAACCAAACTCTCGACAACAAACATTCTTTTATAACACTATTTAATTAAAACACTAAAGAAACAATCATTTAAAAAACCACAACGGTGTCTGTTCCACAATAGTGGAGGCTCATCCTCATCCCCTAAAAGACGGTGCCTCAAAGAAGGACATTCCTAAAAAAGACACCCTTACAGTAAATTTTATTAGCAGTCTACTTTCGGTTCTTTTCAATACTAAATGAGTGTTACAGATAAGATTAATATAATTCTTAGATTGCAAACATCGCAATTGGAAAACAAAATATCAAACATACCATACTATTTTGAACACGCTTAAAATGAATTTCTGCTAAGATAAACTACATTTGTGATCCCTGTCCTATTGATTGTTACTGATTGATATTTTGATAAGATAAACTAAGGTGAAGGTCAATAGATTATAAAGGTCCCTTGGAGTTAGTTTTAATAAGGTTTGACTGTATTTTCAAAATAAATATGGAAATCTGCGCATCCTACATGCAACGATGGATACAAGGCGAGGGTCATAATTCTCTGCCGACATTATTATCCAATCACTTTGTGTTCAAATATACTTAATGAATAACCTGCAAACAATTGGAGTATTTTTTTTTTTTTTAAATTCACTTAATATTTTTAAAAGTAAAAATCTGGAATACAACTTACTTTCATTGCTTTTAAAATTAATTACTATTGTTTACGTCCCACAAGGTGCTTTATTTCTGGCTAAGTTATTGCTTTAATTGACACCCAAGTATTTTCAGAATTTTTTATGCACCTTAAAAATATTCTTCAGCATGACCAGCCCTAAAGTAGCAGTACCTAACCCCCTGATATCAACCTTTTCATCATTTATAAGTTGTACCACAAAAGATGGCAAATGCACTTCTTTTGTCGTAAGTAGGATCAGGCCCGGCATTTTAACTACTGTGAATGCATTAGGCATTAGGATCGGCAATGGGTGTTAAAACCAAGGATTCTGGGAGGAATTGAGCCCCTAAAACCTCCTAACTGGCAGCGCCCGTGCATACCCTAGCCATGCTCATCTTTTTTTCTTGGAAGAAAGGGAGGGGGGAAATCCCCCCCCCCCTCCAATGACGAGCATGGATGGGTATGCAGTGGGGCAGCCAGGGTTGAGATTTTAACTGTTAAAAACTGCCCAAGTATCCTTGGTTGTATCACATGTTGCCAATCAGAAATACAGTAGTTTATATACGTATAAGGCAAGGGGGCCCATATAGGGGTGCAAGGGGGGGGGGGCTCGAGCCCCCCCTTGAAATTAGAATTTCCTTGCTTTTAGTACTTTTTTCCTTGCAAAAATGTAGAAACATTTCTTCTCCAGCCATTAATGAATAAGTTATAAAAAATGTCAAACTTTAATGACTAATCTGTCCTGAAATCAGTTTCCACGGGGAAAATATATAGCTAAACCACAGGGAAAATATTTGAGCCCGCCCCCCCTTGCAACTTTGCATATGGGCGCCCATGGTATAAGGGCGAGCAGTAAAAACTTTACTGCTTGCGCATTCTTGCCGGCCTATTTACAAAATGCCTGCCTATACAATACAATAAATAGGACGTGTTCTCATACCTATACAATACAAAGAGACAACCTAAGATTACAAAATGAAGTGTTCTGTTTCTATGTCCAGTTCATCGGACATCACTCTCTGGCACAATTATACTTAACATTTTATATTCTTTTAAACTTATTATAAAATTTTATTTTTTCATATCTATAACATTTAAATATAAGAGCGACCAAAAATAAAAGCACTGAATACAAGTAGAAAAATTACAATTGTTAGTTTTTGAGCAAAGAAACTGATCGTCGCTCAATAGAGTTTAGAAAAACATTTCTTAAAATAAAATATTAATACGTACCTCTGAATAAATTCCGATGAAACACTTCTTGATCCAGAAGTTATTTTTCACTCAATTGTGCAAACTGGATCAAACTTGAAAGCAAGGATTGTCTGGGTGAAAGAAAATTCAACTAAGTATATGGAACAAAATAAAAATTGAAGGTATGATTATGCATCATTTATATAAAAAAAACTCCAGATTAAATAAAAAATTATTAAATAAAAACAAAAAACCCGACTGCGTAAAAACCAAAAAAAAATAAAATAAATAAAATAAAAATGTATAAGCCCAGTAGTTTAGAATGTATTAAGTACTACTATATAACTACACCGTTGAAATAGTTTTATAACCGTACACAAATAAGACAAAGCATAAATGCAAAAGCAGAATAGAAGGATCAACAGTAAGGGCCCATTCCTTTCTGATTCAAGAACCCCGTAAAATTTGAATGTACGACATTTTCGAAAACGTTTTCGATTCTTTTAGTTTTTCGAAATTGAAGCTCCAAAAATGTTGACGATCTTTGATGACATTGGAGAGAGGGGGTTGTGGGACTCTACCCTGAAAAAAAATTTTGGAACTAAAGTTGTAAAAATACAGTTGGCGATTTTTTTTGATGAGTTTGGGGGGAGTTTGAGAGTTTGGATACCTTTTCCGGAAATTTTTCGAATTTACAAATTTAAATTTGCAAAGGTAAATTTAGGTTTGTGAATTTGGGGGGGGGGATCACCCCAATTGCTCCCTCTGTAGATCCACCACTGCCCCTCCCCCACTTCAAGGACCTGCAACCATGACTCCTATAAACCTGCCATTATGATTAAAACACATTCCAGTCAAAAACATTCATACCAGAACCAAATCATTCGAAAGAATAACCTGGAACGCGCCTTTGACAACATACATTCGATTATAACACTATTTGAATGAAACACTTCAAAAAACAGCAGTACAACCAGGGGGAGCGTTCATGGATCTAGACCCTAATTGAAATGACCAAGAAAATTCAAAAATGAAACTATTTGTGTTTCACATATAATTTCATTAGTCGTATATAAGAAAACTTGAAGTAAGCACGGTTTATACGTTTTTGAAAGTACTGCATGAAACAAGCGTATAAATGAAAAAAAGTATAATAGGTTTTCGTTATTATGTATTGAACTCGGCAGTGACTAATTTTAAAAACGTATAAATGATAAAAAATGTATACAAGAGAAACGTATAAACTGTGCTTCACTGTATAATACACAGAGTGGTCCGAAAGCGGGAGTAACCCTTTTTTAATTTTACTATGGTTGAATGTTTGCTGTACAGTTCAGGCTCCGATCTGACTACCTGCAGTTCGGGGGGGGGGGACATCCTTAAGAGATCCACGGCCCCCAAGAAATTGAGGGAAAAAAAAGAAAAAAAAAACTAGTACTGAGACTTATTTACGTAAACAATATACACTGCTGGTCTAGGAGAGGACCCACTGAGTTTTTGCAAGGGGGCAAAAATTTATAGAGCTGGGCTTAACAGTTACTTTGAATTCTTAAGAACTTCAGTTGTACAAGATCCATGTTGCAACACAGCTGAATTCTGCACCATATTTCCCTCAATTTTGGCGTTTGGAACATTGCGTTTAAAATTCTGCTCCGAACCCAGCAAAACATCTGCGATAACATGGAGCAGAATTCCGCTGTGTTACGACATGGATGGTGCTCTGCCGATTTTTACTACTTTCAACACTGTAAAGTGACTGTGCGTAACGAACATAACACTGAATATACGATGGGGGGAGGGGAGGTCACCCTTTTTGAACCACTCTGTATTCTGTATATTGGACCCTTAAAGAAATGAAATCCTGGCTATGCAACCCCCAATAAAGTTATTTGATATTATAAGTCACATGAACGACTCTCTAAAAAAGGCATACCCACAGTAAATTTCAATAGCACAATCTCACCACTTTAATCACCTCCTCCCCCCCCCCCAAAAAAAAAACTTACACTACTTCTATGATGCAAACACGGCCTAAGATTCCTACTAGAAAGACATGCCCTCAAGTTCGCTCAGATTGAGCAAATTGAAAACTGCTTCAATTTCATAGAGAGCTGCGATTCAGACAATACAGTAGTTAATAATGTGAACATTCTTCTTACAGTAATTATTATACAAAATATTAAAGTTATGAACAGTTGTAAGTTACAGTAAAACATAGTATTATTATAGAAATTTACATTTAATTTATAAGTTTAGGCACATTGAACCAGAAACAATTCAGTAATTAATTGAGTGTCGAAAGTTGATAAGAAATACATGTTACATCACATTATTTTTGGTTTATAATAATTGTATGAATACCTGTTTAAAGATTTAGCTATTAAAAAAAATGCATGAAATATGTTTTAAACATTTCTAGCTGTGAAACTAATGAAAACAATGATGTCATTATTTATATTTTCTACTAAAAACGAATCTGTCGTTAATAGGTAGCCTGAAGCAATTTATTTTCGACTACTTACCTAGGTTTTATTTCATTGGTTTAAATGTAATATTTGAGTTCATTAAAAACAATCTGTCTAAAAAATGTAACTAATTCCTATTAGTCATTGATCATGGTTATTTAAAACCAGGAATATGAAGCATGCAGAGAATTAGTAAATAATTCATTTTGTCCTCATGCACAACATCTTTAATTAATTACATTAATTTAGAAAAATACTGCAGAAATTTTTGAATGAAACTATGGAAATTAAAACACATGGAGCATAATATGATATTCATTTGTGCGTTTATATTGCATCACGTTTGCATGCATTGTACTATGTAAGTACGTCTTGATACAATCAATATTAATGCTAAATTTCAACGTTACAGCGAAGCTTCGGTACTCGCCATCAATCAATGCTCACAAATTATTGTTATCAAAATAGCTGATAAAAAAAAGAACAGCAGGTTAAAATTACACTTAAAACATAGAATAAAAAGCACTTACTTCATATTTTGACTCTTGACATTCGACGAACACGATCTTGACTCTCACATGGCGACGAAGACATGAAGACAACATTGAACATTCTTTCTTTCGACGCCTAAGTGCAATACTTAGATGAGAGCCTGGATGACAGAGTCCCTACTCTCCAATACGTATATTTGGTCCAGATATTGTAAGAAGTATATCATATATTACATATTAAAAAGTTATCTTGTTGGAAGACAACATTCGTTCAACACAAGGCATCCATCTTGACTTTTCTCCTTCCCGCTTTTTTGCGTAGAAACACGTGACAACGACACGTGATCTTTATCAGCTAGCTAATCTTATTTGCAGGCTAGAAGAAAATGGAAAATTACGGGGAATGCCCGTATTCTTGCACAGATTAAGGGACTGACGACTGCCCCGTAATTTTACGGTCAACGCAACTTAAATTTACTGTAATTTTTTTACAATTACGGTCACTGCTCTGTTTTCTCGAAGAAGGGCACTGACCGTATAATTTTATGGCCAATGCGCCTAAATTTACGGAAATTTCTTAGAGTGTAGTTAGAAATATCGTGCTATAGAGTCTTTGTAATGTAAGCCCAAGAAAGATAAGCTTTTGACCATCACTCATTGTAAGGCCGACAGGTACGATTAAAATTTACAATAAAATAATTGAGTAATTTATCAAAAGGGAACAAGTCCACTTTTTAGAAAAAAAAATCATTTTAATGCATTTTCTGTATCTTTCAGATGACCTTAATCGAATCCCTATCTTTCAGAAAGTCCAATATGAGAATAGATATGAGAATATAAGGCGGTGAAATAAAAAAGTTTTGATGAAATAGGAAATCTTAACGTTCATGTTTTCGTTAAAAAATACTCATATCCAAAATTAAGATGGTGATATCTACTTGTTTTTTTAAGAAAATTTCTTACTCTGGAACACAATCAGTAATGCGTTTATGCTCAATTCTGTATCTAGAAAAAATGATAAAACGATTTTGCTGTTACCCTAATTCGCTTTTTCCTCCTGAACATTTTTGCCAAATGGATATGTTCCCTTTTGATTAATTAGTCCTCATTTGAAACAAACTCTTAATAAGTATTAAAAATAGATTTAACTAGTAAAAATTTAAGATTTGCCTAAAACGCGAACACATTTATAAAATTAAATGAAATATCCGACACTTATGTTCGTAAATATATATTATTCTCATTGCACATTTGTGCTAACAACGTCATAGTTGAAAAATTATGGTTTTTAACTAACAAATATTATAGAGAAGACCACGGGGGATGATCTCACGGGAAACGAAAAGGAAATTTCTAAGGAGCAGAAAATTTTCAATAATACATTGAAACCCCGACTTCACGTTTTCTGTCGGACTAGTGATAAAAGACGTACCAAGCGGGAAAACGTAAAATCGAGGTCGGGTCTTAAACTCTGTGTATTGTTCAAAAATTGATCCCTGCCCAGGAACTTGTAAAAAAATTTGTAATTTTTTTTTTTTAATTTTCAGACTTAATTTCCTTAAAAGAACATTCTATATTAAAAAAATTTCGTAAATTCGTTTTTTAGTTAAATTGCAAATTTGCTTCTTGGTTCGAATTCGGAAATAAAAATTGTTTTCGAGTTTTTATGCTTTAAATCGCTTGATCAGTTGCGGGGACATCTTGCATTATTTCTTCATTGTCTTCATTATTCTCATCAGGAGCTGGTGTTATATCGAATACCAAAGTAATTTGTGATTGGATAAAATGATAATGTGTTATCAACTTCTGGAAGATTTTCAAGACGAAGAGCGTCAGAAGCTCTAGCTCTGGTCCTCAATTTATCTGAAGGAAGATTGTTAATAAGAAGGTTTCCTCCGATCGTTCAAACGACAATAAGATAGAACAGAAAGAGTTCCAGAGCGGCTCTTAACAGCTATAAAGCAAATTTATCTTTAAAAAAGAAAAGAAAAACCTTGTGTGAGGTTTATAGGTGAAAAATGATTTTAATCTATGTGTAGGAAAAAAATCATTATTAAATAAAAACAAAAAACCCGACTGCGTAAAAAAAAAAAAAAAAAAAACGAGCTGATGTGTGCCTCACATGACTTCCTTTTACTCCATTTTAATGTCATTTTCCCATTATTGGCAATTTTAATGTGATTCAATAGTTTAATCTCTAAATATTAAAAACGATGGCCAAATTAAAACCAGATAAAAAAAAATCGCCAAATTTTCCGCCAAGTTGGCGACAAAACTTGGCGACCAAAAGACTGGCGATATATCGCCAAGTGTCCGCCAAATTGTAACACCACTTAAGTTTGCATTGATATTAACAATGATTTCCCCCCAAAAAGGTGCAAAAGACCCCCTTAGGAACATCCGAAAGCAACCAAAAGGGGAGGTGCACAACTAGACCCCACTACGAGTCTATGTACCAAATTTCAACTTTCTAGGACATACCATTTTTGAGTTATGCGAGATACATACGCACATACGCACATACATACAGACGTCACGAGAAAAGTCGTTGTAATTACCTCGGTGATGGTCAAAATGGATATTTCGCGTGTCTATACATTCTTAGGCACTTTTCCGCATGTGGTCGAATCGAAAAAAAAACTCAACATTCATTTGGGGGTGAGCAAAATGGAAATTAAGGGCGATTTTTGAGTGAAAATTTTTTCGCGAATACAATACTTCCTTTTTTGTAAAAGGAAGTAAAAAACTAAAGAAAAATATATAAGTCCAGTAGTTTAAAATTTTATTAAGTATAACTGAATAACTACTCCACTGAAATAGTTTTAATAGATTCACGTAAGAAAAATCATAAATTCAAAAGCAGAAGAGATGGATCAACTGTCGTGGCCCATTTCTTTTTTACCAGTCATGGAACCCCGTAAAATTTGAATGGGTACCGACTGTTGATTCTTCAGGTAAACGGCAGTATCTACAAAAATGAGTTTTTGAGATATTTGAAGAAACGCGTTTTTAATTTCCCACAAATATCAATAAAATATTGAAATTTGATTTTAGGCTATTCTATATGTTTATATCGAAGTTTTTTTTGGCAGTTTGTTTCATGTTGATTTTGCAATCAAAATTTTATTTAAAGCAGCTACTGCCGTTTACCTGCTCTTTGCAGAAGTAATTTTCATGCACTTTTACTGGTAATCAGCAGTAACTGCACAATGTACAATTGAATGACCATTAATTACAAATTCAACGTAATACAGAGTAGATATGTCATTACGAAGTATATTTATTGCAATGTGAATAATATATTTTATTTTAAAAAATAAATATTACCGTGTGTACACTTGACATAAATTAAATTACATTTCATTTATTTATATTAAAAAATAGAATATAAATTTATTTTTTACACAAATGTTTTTATGCCAATATAAAAATAAATTAATAAATATACATGTGTATTTTTATACATATGTTGGTTTTAAATTTATTATTAAAGAGGACATAATTTAAATAGGGTATCGACCTACATCCACTTGATATAAATTTAATCCAAAACACATTTACGTACCTCCTCAGATACCAGATATACTTGCTGATTTAAACAGTCCTTGCTACAACGCAGAGATGGGCAGATTCGTATTCGTAAATCCAAATCCGAATTTGATTCACAGCACCTTAAAGTGTCAATACGAATACATTCGTATTCACAAGTGTGAATTCAAATAGATTCATATTTGCAAGTGTGAATCCGAATACGAAATTTGGATTCATACCTATGAATCCGAATCTATTCGGATTCAATCCTATGAATCATTTCTGATTCACATCTATGAATACGAATCCATTTGGATTCACACTTGGATTCACTAAAAATTCAATTTAATAGGCCAATATAAATAAATAAATGTCTGTTTGTACCTCGCTACAGGTCGAGTTTTGGGTGTTAGCGAAGTTTTGGATGCATATTTATTGGCGTCAAACTAAATAATTGACCCGAAAATGAACTTCCTACTATTTGGAGCCCCAAGTCGAATACGACTGGGCCCAGGTTTTAGAAGTCCATAAAAAGTTAAATTACGATTTTATGGGCATAAACGCTAAAAATTTCTGCTAATTTTTCGTACAGTCAAGTGCCCATACTTGGGACAGTTTTGAACTTTTACCTCTAGTAGCATATTAATTAACGTTTTCCATTCGAACGAAGTATTCTATTTTCAGAATGTGCCTTACTACTTCCCTTCAAGACAAGGTATAAGTGTGTAGATTTGTCCCTTAAATAATAAAACAAATGATCATTGTCCCAAGTTAGGGACCTCCCTCACTAACTTGGGACACTTATTATTTTGATCTTTCTTTCATGTATTCAGCAAAAGATAAAAGTTTGGGACACCGACTGTCATTTAAAAAATAATTTTACAACCCAATAAAGAAAAAAATATCATTAGATAGAAATAATATGATCTTGAAAACTTTCAACGATGATCAGATTGTTCACCTGCCTCTGAAAACATTAAAGGTCTCCCCTGCCTTCTTAATTCTTTTGCATGTAATGTTTCTGCTTTCCCCTCTTGGAAACATAAAAGCAATTGATAAACCCAAATAATTATTAGCACAGCTTATTTTTAGCTTTTAATGTGCCTTATTTCACATCATTTCACATTCCTTTTTATTCCTTCATAGTAACGTTAAATTCACTTCAAATGAATTAGCCTAATCTATACTTTGAGACTCATTTTCATTTGTAGAAGTAACAAATGTATTTTTTTTTTTTTTTTTTTTTTGACGAAACGTCTTTTGTTCATGAATAGTTTCAATTTTTTTTACCAATAACAACTGTTCTGTCCTGTTATGGTATGACATATTTATTGTCGTCAAAATATCACTGAATTTATAAAATTTTTTATCCATACGCTTTTATTAATACAATTATAGTTTTTTTTTCCAACAGGTGTACCAGCCCTCAAAACTAAGAGCGGGGGGGGGGGGGGGTCCCAAGTATGGGCACTTGATTAACAAATTTGTATTATGAACAAGTTTATTAACCTTCAATCAAATTAGCGTTTTCATTATTTATTAGTGAGTTTACTAACCAAATGTTTCATGAAAAACAGAAAAAGCGGAAAAAAAGTTAGATGTCACAACATTTTTGCATTGCCAAGGGACGGGAAGATACTGTTATACAGTGTGTGTTCATTCCATCAAGGGCAAACTGTGATTTCATAAGATTCTCACATACACAATAGTGTTAACATCACTTAGCAACATCAGATTGAAACATCACATGAATAAGAGTGAGCATTTAACGTTAATGTTTATACGTTTTTGTAATTCGGCGAACGCTCAAAGTTTGGAAGTTGAATAAGATGACCATTAAATTTAATCTAGAGGCTTTTGTAGGGTCTAAATGAGGCTGAATCGATTGAATAATTTTATTATACAATTTAAATTCAAAGGATTCAAGTAAGTACCTCAATAATATATAACTAAAATTCTAAATTTTCGTTGAACTTATTGAAACATGAAAAAATGAAGAAAGGAAAAGTTACTGGAAAGGAGATTGAATTTAAGGTTTTTTTATTAGGATGAAGCATTTGCTCGCAAAACCACAAGTTGCTCAAATTTCTCGTCACTAACCCGATTTGATTTTGGTGTGTTCACCATCGTTGCATATGAAAATAGTCTTTCAACCGGTGCACTCGACGGCAGTGGGGTATTGCATTTCTTGAAAATTTTGTGAATGATGGGGTAATTTTGAAGCACCTCCAAATTGGACTTCTTTTCTTCAAAGTACCGTTTATAATAAAGCCAGCCTTGTTCATAAGGTCGTCAGAATGAGATGGAGCGTCGCTCTCGTTCTCCCCAAAATCATAGAAGTTTCCTAAGGGTGGATCTGTTTCCATGCTGTTGTCCTCGTTTTCGTCTGGGTTGTTCGCCAAGTATTCGTATATAAGACACTTGAAATCGGTTAACAACTCTTCAACTCGATCATTGACGCAAGGCCACCATACTTTTTAAAATTTTGGATAAGAAAGAGCTGCAATAGTTGCAATTTTCCCTTGCGCCGTGTTCAATTCGAAGAACGTGGCGAAGCGGCGGTTCACACTGTTCAGGTATTGTGCATTCATGAGGAGAAGACACTTCGGAACGCCTTCCCGAAAGCAGAGCTAATTTTAGCGCAACGGTGATCGCTACCGCTTGCAATTGAGACAACCCTAACTTTGGCGGGCATTTAAATTTGCGAAAATGTCTTAGTGTTCCTTCGTTTCTAGCTTCGCGTAATTGTCGTCTACGGGGAATTTTTACCCTTTAAACTGAAAATTTCAGAACTATGAATATTGTATTTACAAAAACAAAAGTGAGGTATTTTATTTTCCGAATGAAACATTTCTATTAAGGATAGGCATCCTGAACTTTGAACGATATCCTTTTAAACACTAACGTCCTATATTCGAAATTTCAAGTGCGCTGATGAAAAAAAAAGGGGGGGGGGGGCAGGAAAATTTCATTGCCACACAGACTGTGGCATTGAAATGCTTGCGTTCTTTTTGAAGGCTTAGTATCTCTCTCTATTTCCCTCTCTCTTTTTCTTGAGGGGGGGGGGTGCCTCAGCAGCTCTTAGGGGCTGGGTCTTTGATGCATCTGTATGGATTGTACATAATTGCAGATCATATTGAGTGGATATACAGTCAGTAGATCTACAGTAGCAGTTATTTTTAAAAAACGCTGAAAACATTATTCGAACAAAAGTCCCCCCCCCCCAAAAAAAAAAAAAAAAACCTGGTTAAACCAAAGGCGGGGACTGGCCAATTGTTCCAGAAAGAATTTACATGTGAGCGATAAAAGTTAATGAGAAAACAATAAAAAATCAATCTGAAATATATTAATGCAATTGACTATCAAAATCAAGATTATTTCTCCAAGTATTGCATGAATGTTAATGTTTAAAAATATGTAATACTTTTCGGTGCGTTATAAAACGTAAATTTGGTTGGAATACTGTTTTAAAATTATACGTTCATCGGTAGGGCCGTCTTAAGAGATGACGACTACCCCCAGGACGAGTATTTGCCAGCGCGGGGGGGGGGGGGGGCTAACCAACTTCTTTTCTGGGGGGGGGGCTGAAACGAAGTTAGTTATAGCACTTCAATACACAGTAACTTAACGTCCACACGGATTGTCCATAAAGGATGTTACACTTCACCTTACCCTCTCCCCTCGTCACATCTCACACAATGTTCGATGAACATATTGCTATAACGAATGCTTTTATTTGGACCAAAATGTGTAAAGTCACATTTCTTGTAATCCCCTCCTCCCCCTTTGAGACTAACTATCAGAAGTTTCATGAATCCCGAACCCTCCATCCCTACCCCTTTCAAGCGTGACAATCATTTGTGAACGGCTCCTTAGCTTTGCTCTAAGTCACCAAAATCGCACTAACAATTCTTTTAAGGGAAAAGACCGACTGCCCCTCCCCCCCTGGATAGCGCTAGTCATAATTTTTTTAAGATCATGTATGTTTTTAACAAAGAATCATATCGCACCCCGGCAAGGAAAGTGACACAATTCAAAATTTGGGAAAACCGTACCGGCTATTGAATTAAAATCTAAATTTAATGCTCTTTCTCAACACAAAATTCGCAAAGTTAGCTCATCTAAATGGTGCGAGGGGGGCAATGTGCGATGTGTTGAACAACTGAATAAGTTGACTATAGCAACGTTTCTTGCTAAAAATTACGCCTTTTACATTCAGAGTCAAGGACGGATCCAGAGACTATTCAAGGAGGGGCGATTGATTTCGCACCCTTACCCTTTCATAAATTCACAAACCTCCGCCCCCCCCCTTCCAAACAGCATGAAAGATCGTCTCATTTCAGTTATTTTGGGAGGGGGAGGACTTCCTTTTGTACAAAATTGCGGAGGAGTGTATCAAACCTCATCCCTTACCTTAACGCCGTCAAAGGTGTCCCATAATAGTTGCTTTTTTTTGGGGGGGGGGAGGGGACTTCAATTTTCGGAACTTTCTTGAGAAGAGCCCTTGAACCATAACCCTATTTAATATCACTAAAATCGTCTAAAATTGAGTTTTTGGAACTTTGAAGTACTTCCTGTATAAAGTTCGGATCCCTATCACTAAAGTGTTAAGATATGTGCTACAATTTCATGTTCTAGACAGCAAGAGCTTCGTAAAGCTATTGAAGATGGGCTAAAACAATTTTCAACTTCAGTATCAAAAATATGCTGTGGAAGAGTTTTCCATCTCGACTCAAGGAAGGGACGATCGCCCCCATCGCCCCTCCCTTGCATAAGTCCTTGTTCGGATCTGTATTAGAATACGGGCAACAAATTTTGCCTATTTTATGATCCCCACAAGTAATGCTATTCCGTAAAAGTACTGGAAGAACTGAATTACTTTTAGAGTAATCGAAAAAACTTGAAAAAATGAAGCATATACATTTTTTCGTATTTACAAAAATAAATAGGTCAGTAACATAAAACGTTGTATCAAGCACTTATTCAATTATTATGTAGATAACCATATTGGCATGTGAAAGCTTTAACTTTTGTTTTGTTCCTTTCTTCATTTCTGAAGAATAAAAGTTATATTGAAAAAAAAATAGTACTTAAGTATTGAAATGTATCACACAGAGTTCAATTTACCTACTGTGGCTTCCAAAATTGTTCGTACACTTTAAATGTGTGTGGTTAAAAATGAAGTGCCTAGGAATTGAAAAAGTAGTTCAATACTTTTTCATACTGTCTCTACATGATTACATCAACCCAACATTTTTTACAAAAGATTGACTATTTGAAATGGACCGAAAAATGAGGTGACAGAGAAATATTTTCAGAAAAATTCGAAATTAAAGTTGTCGTCAGTCGTTTTCTTTTTTTATTATTTTTTCAATGCAGTGATAGTTAAAAAATCGTTTGGTATTAATTTTTGCTTGTTTACTTCACAAATTCTGCGTATTGTTTTCAAAATGACTCGAATTCGAAAAGTAACAACAAACGCAATTCGAAAATGTATTAATTCTTCATTATATTCGAAGTAAAACAGTTCGAAATATTGCAAAAATAGCTCATGTATGCTATACTACAGTGTAATTTTTAAAAAAACGCTTTAAAGGAGAAAACTGGATCGAACCCCACGTATAATAGAATGAAACATTTCCGTTCCAGTTTCCCCAGTAACTGTTCACCGTGTTTGCAGAAAATGTTTAGTTAGTGTGAAAAACAGAAAGTTTAGGATTTCCTTTGCAAAATCAATGATAAATTAACCCGAAACGTATAGAAATACACTGCAAATCTTAAAATACTTTTAAGTCGAACAATTGTCTTTGTAGCACACCTTTTTTTTCGAGAGAGAAGGTGGTAGGTGATTTCTTAGAAAATTATAGAACACTCGTCTTCCTCCAGTGCGATAACGATGGTCAGCTGGCAACCTTTCTCAGTGTTGGTCTGAAGCCTCATCCCCAAAAGACGCATATAGAATCTTCCGATACCACGTGTTGGGGGCGTGGCCAAGTCTCAACTGCTGAAAAACGGACAATAAGCTGTTGCAATCGGGCCGCAATATTGCAGATCAGACGTAGCCAATTTCTGCAGTTTCAACCTTACAGCTAAAATAGTCGGCAATAATGACCCATAATAGAATTCTTTATCACCTTGTATATGTATTGCCTCGGCTACTGGCTTTGAACATTTTACAAATTCTTGGAGATAGGTGAATTCCTCATCGCTAAAGGATCACGTCATATGCAACTTCAGATTAATTTCCTCCATGTGGCATTTTACAACCAAAATCACCTTCAACGAATCATAAAGGCTATTCCACTGGGTTTCGGTGGATCTGGGGAGGGATCGACCAATAATCTGTTCAAACACTTCTGCGCTTTTTGGCCTGTTTGAAATACCTCACAGGATATTGCACTTTTTCATTGCTGACTCATGCAGAGACAACAGACTTGAGTTTGATTTGATTGCTTTCTGAATGTCAGTGCTTGCACATAATGCCAAGGTGTGGACATAACACCTTAGGTGAAAAGTTATGCTGCAACATCATCGCTAACCGACACTCACAGTTCGTCATCAACGTCACCACCGTTAGCCAGTTTTTCGTCACAATTTTCTTCTACGTTCGTGGATCTCAGATGAACTCCAAAAACTGTGACAGCTTTTAGGAAATTGCTCCCATTGTCGGTTACTGTAGCCACGATCTTATCCGGTGACAATCTATATTTGCAATTAATCCCATGTAATTTGGCAGCAATCCTATCGTATGTATGCGAACCTTAGAATCCACTGCATGCTAAAGCTGTTGACTTACTTTCGTTGTTTTCGTCAATCCAATGAGCTGTGACGCCAATAAAACTTCTCTTTCCCGAGGACCAGATATCAACTGTTGTGCACAGCCAAGGTACAGACTTGAATGTTTCTCTTGTGTCCTCAACGTGTTTTAATTATTTTGTATTTAGACTTCGTGTTAAAGTTCGCCAGCTCATAACCTTCTACCCTCGGTTACTTATGTTTAGAAAATTAAAAATTTTGTGGAACGTCGGGTCATCCACCGATTGAAGGGGCACCATAGCGTAGATGACGTAATCAATAATTAAACAGTCAAATCTTGATTGTTGGGAGATAGCGCGAAGATGCATGGTGCCGAGTTTCGCGAGCCCAGCGGGGTTTCGTGATAACGAATTCTTCTTTAGCAGATATGACTAGCTTTTTCGTAGTAGTCAACGGTTGCGATAGTTGAAAATAAATGCATAATACAACCTAGCTTTCTTTTGCGCATTTTCTGTTTTTTTCGTGAGAAATTTGGTTATTAGAACCATTAGCGAGTAATTATCTTTGTGATCGATACTTCCTTCCGGAGATGGAGTGTTGAAATGTATGTTTGTATTATTGAGTAAAAAACCGTTTTCTTCCATCATAATATATTTGTTCTTTTTTTTTTTTTTTTAAACGAAACGCTTCATAGAGAATCTCCATTTTCAACGGTACAAGTATCTGTAACATCAACAAATTTTTACAATCAAATTTGGTCCTTTGTAACATCAATCACTGTATATTCATTATATTTTAAAGTTGTGAAATTGACATAAATTATCTGTGGTAAAATTATATAAACAAATCAAAGTTTCAATTTACATTACTTTGGTAGAATTCCACTTTTAAAATTTTTGTACCCATAGCAATATCGTCATTTTTCTTCAGAAATTCACTAACACCTAAAACTCGACCTGTAGCGAGGTACAGACAGACATTTATTTATGTTAAACTTTTGAATTGAGTTTTTCAGTGAATCTAAGTGTGAATTCAAATGGATTCGTATTCACAGATGTGAATCAGAAAGGATTTGGATTCATAGGTCTGAATCTGACTAGATTCGGATTCATAGGTATGATTCCGAATTTCGTATTCGGATTCACACTTGCAAGTATGAATCTATTCGAATTCACACTTGTGAATACGAATGGATTCGGATTGACACGTTAAGGCACTATCAATAAAGTTCGGATTTACGAATACGAACCTGCCCATCTCTGCTACAACGAACTCATTTTTGTGTTTTACCTTTTTAAACACTGAATAGAAAAAACCTTCAGTAGATTTTCTTTTCTTTTCTTTTTTTTTTTTTTTTTTTTTTTGCGCATCTACTAAATCTTCTGTCATGTTTCTTCTTAATTGGAATTCCTCAAAATCGCGGACGAAGGGGGGGGGGGGGGGGTGCAGACATGGAAGTCTTCAGATGAAAATTAATTTTTAGGAAATCAAATTTCTTGAACTGATTATCTTCATGATTCACTTTGTAAGAAAGATTCCGGGAACCTCGGCGAAACTCAACTTTGACGATGTCCTGTACGTACGGTCTTGACATGGATTTCAGTTTCCACTGAGATTGTCCTGCTGGAAAACCACGGAAGTCATCTGTAGTCATGCTGATGACAGTCAATTTGTTGTTGCTGGAAGAAGCCACAACATGTTCAAAATCGTGAAAATCGAATACATTTACTCAAAATTTAAATACTGACAAAGAATAGTCAACAAGGCATATGTTTTGATTGCTTAACGGCATTGTCGAAAACTCTTTAATGTTCCCGCGTTGTCACTTGGCAACTGGAAGATTCTTGAGGCATTTTTAAAACTACGACAAATCGCTTAATGTTCCGCACTTTGCAATAAAGCAATAAATATGCATGAAAATTTAGGCGAAAGAAATGCTTTGTGTGTTAATGATCGAACTATGTACTAAAAGTGCAGCAGCTTAGTACATATAAAAAAATTGTGAAAAATATCGTCTGCGACAGAACAAAACAAATGGAACAGAATCGTTCTGTTGCTACACGTTTATTTATCGTCTGCCAAGCATTACTTGTGTTTACTCATATGTTATCATCTATAACTGTACATTAGCAAAAAATAATTTTGTTTTATTGTTTTTAGAACACGGATATGAAGAATCAAAGATTTTTTTTTAAATGTTTGAGGGCTGTGAAATTACAAAACGTTTTTTTCGATTTTATTTGAAATAAAGTATGATTATTTTCCCCAAGTATCTCCCCATTTTAAGTATCTCTTTCGCTCAAGGACGAGAGACGGTAATTCCCAAGTTTTGTCGAAAAATAAAATACGACCTGGCACGCATACCTACATCTAATGAGAGGCGACTAGGAATATTTTTTAAAAATGCAATATTTTCTCTAAATTTGCCAAATCAAGGAAATTTTTGAGAGGTCACACAATGACCTCCCATCGGGGTGTTACTGCTTGCGCTTAGTTGAGCTAAAAAGAAATCGCGAAAACTGTTTATGCGTCTTGGTTCAAGTTTTGGCGGCGATTCATTTATGTTCTATTCTCCGGACAATGGTTATGGGCAGGTATAGAGCAGTAAGTACATACTGCTGATTACCTGGATAATGTAGCCATAATATCAGTTACTGCTAATCACAACTGATAAAAAAAAATGCTTTTATTCAGTGCTAACCAAATAAACATGTTTGCACCATAAAACTGAAGAAGCGTAGATTTGAAAAATTCCAAAAGAAAAGAAAAGAAAATGGAAAAAATTGTAGTTACTGCCATTTACTCTCCCACGGCAGAACGATCATGGGCAAAAAATTTCATGAAAATCAGAAAATTTGCAGTTACTGCCATTTGCCTGCCAACGGGAGAAAGTTTTCGTTCTTCCGTGGGCAGGTAAAGAGCAGTAAGTACATACTGCCGACTTCCCGCAAAATGTTGCTAAAAAAGCAGTTACTGCTAATTACCACTGATAAAAAAAAATGCTTTTTTTCTGCGGCAGCCAAATAAAAATGTTTGTAACATAAAATTATAGTAATAAAGATTTCAGAAATGCAAAAAAATGAAAATCGAAAAAATCTGCAGTTACTGCCGATTACCTGCACACGGCAGTATACTTAATTCTAAACTACTGGGTTTATATTTTGTTTTTAAAGTTTTTTTTTTGGTTTTTACGCAGTCGGGTTTTTTGTTTTTATTTAATAATTTTTTATTTTACCCGTTTTAGTTCATTCTCATTTACTTAGTTATGATCATAAGACGCCAAACTGCGCAATATTTTCATTTTATTGAGAAAGTTTCTATCGTAAGGATTATTAAGTAACTTGCGTTGGTCTAAACTACTGATTATTAGTCCCTCTATGGACCTTACTCGGCTTAAAGCTACATATTCTTGACCTTTAGCAAAAATGTGTGAACTTAAGTCAACCACAGTTATATTTACAGCGCAGAAAAGTCGTCAGTCGAATCTTTCTCCCAAAACTAAAAATTCGTCAAAAGAGTACACGTCGCGAAACGTAGTCCCCTGAATCTCGAGAAAAACAAATACAACATGCTAGAGATGAAGTTTGAATTAGTATACTTAATAAACAAAAAATTCAGGCAGCGAAAACGCTACCTGCATCTGTTGCACGCTGTGTAGCACGCAAGTAGCGTGCGACACGATCACGAACTGACAATATTGCGACTGGTTGTTGGTATGGTAAATATTATTACTGTTATGTGTTTAGGGACACTGCCAAGGTTAAGACATATCGATTGACGTAAGTTTTATCAAAATCGGCCAATTGGTTTAGCCAGTACAACGCCACATAGGAACAAACATAAACTGCTCGACATTGAAAGTGCAACATCAAGAAGGAGTGGTCAGAAAGTGATGAGATTTGGAAAAAAGACAGAGACAGCAAGGAATAATAAATGATCTTAATTTCAAATTGATAGGCAGAATACAGAGCGAGAACGGCGTTGGCTCAGTAGGATGTAGGACCACCGCGGACAGCGATACACGAAGAAACACATCTAGGCATAGAGTCAATAAGGGTGCGGATTGTGTCCAGAGGGATGGCTCCCCATTCCCTTTCAACCATTTGCTACGGTTCGTCTTCTGAACGAGACAGGGACGGAGTCTGCAAACGGCGTCTAATCACATCCCACACATGTTCGATTGGTGACAAGCAAGGAGAGTATGGTGGCCAGGGAAGCATCTGTGTGCCTTGGAGAGCATGTTGGCAGTGCGAGCACTGTGTGGTCGGGCGTTATCCTGCTGAAAAATTGCATTAGGTAGCCCTTGAAGGTAAGGGATTGCCACCGGCCGCAGCACATTATCCAAGTATCTTTGGGCCATCATAGTGCCCTGAATACGAACTAGAGGTGATATGGAATTGTACGAAATTGCGCCCCAAGCAGTTAGGGCGGTGGTTGTAGTGCGGTGGGACGTTCCACAGTTACTGCCGGATCAGATCTGTCTCCAGGTCAACGCCGCACACGTATGCGGCGACTATCACTGGATAAACAGAAGCAGGATTCATCTGAGAACACGACATTTCGCCATTCTGTCATCCACGTCGCTCTAGTTCGGCACCATACTAAACGTTGCTGTCTATGTTGTGGGGTCAATTTCAGTCTTCTTAGCGGACGCCGTGATTGCAGACCACGTGCGACCAAACGACAGGAAATGGTTCTGGTTGACCCGGGAACATTCAGGGTATCTTGCACCTGCTGCAGAATCGAGGAACAAGTGACTTGTGGGTTTGCTACAGCTTGTCGGTGGATGCGTCGATCCACGCGTTCTGACGTTACTCTGGCTGCTCCTGCACCCCTCAATCTTGCCACATTTCGTTGTTCCAACCATCTTTGGCACAGTCGATGCACCGTGCTCGCATCCGTGTGGGTATCAGCTACGATTTGACGTACGGACCAGCCTCCCCTTCTCAATGCGATCACCATACCGCTCGTAAAATCGTCTATCTGCTGGATGTGCCTTCGTTGATGGTGGCCTGGTATTCTCTCGTGTTACACGTATCCTCCAAGACAAAAACAAAATTTCTTCGATAATTCTCCAGTCAGAAATAATGACACGAATATTGCCCGTTCTGCAAGTTCCTTCCCTTATCTTATACTTCACGTGCGTCGGAGAGCTGAGCATTTCACATCATTTACATAACTCAGTAATGTACGTCTACTCTAAAATTTGCATAAATTTCTGAACACTCCTTCTTGGTGTTGCATTTTCAATGTCGAGCAGTGTACTACATTAGGGTGCGTCTTATAATGCACTTTTTGAAAAAAATTTGAATTTCTTATGGGGCACCCCTTTAATTGTTTCCTTTTGATGAAAAAACACCCACTTAAAAGTTTCATAGAATTTGAACAAAATTTAGAGGTTTCTACCAGCGATTAAAATTACGTTCATTGTGAAAAAATAGAGTAAAAATATATTCCCAATTTTCTATTGCAATACTTGACATCAACATAAAATTGAGTTGGTTAAGGTAGAAACATAACCCAAAAACTTATTTTCTACGCATATAAAAAAATAATAAGCATTTCATGGTTGCTATGCTGTATAATAATGTCAAACAAAAATAATGCAAAAGTTCCACTACCGCATTCATATCATTCGTTTACAATTTCAATCTTAAACCATTCACCCATATTGTAATTTTTTACCCCTTAGTTTCTAATAATGTGAAATATACAAGCCTTTTTCTGATTGCTAGTCATCATCCAAACTATTTGATAATATCTCTTCAAAAAAACTTGATGAAAAGGTCTTATGGTGAAAAATCTGAATTTTAGTAATGAAATCCTCTATTTTTTTCCTTTGGTTTTAGTTCTACCACATCTGCTGTTCAGTGTTTCATTGGAGGAGTTGTTTTAGGTTTCTTTAAGAAAGAGACCAATTTGGAGTTTGTCTCTTCAGCAATGACACGTAGATGTCAAATAAAATTATTTGAAGCAACAGTTTCCTTCTTGTAAGTGAAAATGCTTTTAAACAACAAAAGATCAAACCTAGATACACTTTATTGCAAATTTTTGCTCTTCAGAATCAGTCAAAGTACATTCAGTTACAACAGAGGCTTTAAAAAAAAAAAAATACTTTCACTACAGTTGATTCAGATTCTTTGTGATTTTCTTTCTTTCAAAATTTCTTATTTTCACCCAAAATCTTTTGCCTTTATAAATAGAGATCTATTTGTTACCAATTTCCTAGTTTTCTTTCAGTTAGAAATAATTTCTCGCCTGAAAGTGAAATCTTGCGTAAAGTATCATCAGCAAGAGCAAGGTCAAACAAATAATCTAATGATGGATTCCAATAATTTTGTTTTTGATTATTGAAATAGAACTCTTTTAATTTTCTTTTTGAGTTCTTAACTGACAACTTGTGTTTCTTTGAGTTGTTAACCAACAGTTAGTTAAGAAGTTGAGAGTTGATTGTAGCTACAGTTAATTAACATGATTTAATAAAATATGAAATAATTTTATAGTCAGTATCAATAAAATTTATTATAAATTAAAATTTATGACCAAAAGATAACATAAATAAATATTATAATAACCGATGCAAAAAAAAAAGATGGATTTCAAATTTTGCAGCAATGGTAGCAACCTCTAAATTTTATTCAATTTTTATTTTCAAGATATGTGATTTTTTTTTTCATCTAAAGGAACAAAATGAAAGGGTGCCTTATTTAAAAAATAACATCTTCAAAAATAAGACGCACCCTAGTGTACATAGACTCATAAACACACTAACCTCCTTTGCGTCGCGCACGCGCAGTCGGGTAAAAACATATAAAGCAAAAATTTTTAAAAGGGGTACGTTAAATTCGAAATATTTTAGCATTATCAGTATCCAAATTTTTAGGGACCAGCAGAAAATAACGTAAAAATAACGGACATAGTAAAGATGGGGTATATCATTTTTTTTTTGTTTTTAAATCTATGCCAACATACATAACCCATTTAGAAGAAGATAATGAACTAACTTTTAATTCGTGATTTCATATGTCTTAAATTGACATTGTCCGAAAATTTCAAAAAAAAAAAAAAAAGTAACACGAAACGAACAGTAAGGAAAGGACACAAAAACACGTGTGTGTACTTGTGATATTTTTCTCTTTCCGAGACTGCAGCTTCGCATGTTTTCCTGCCATTGACAGAATGAAAATGAAAATTGATGACCAATCCTAAGATCTGAGGAGACGTTCCTGCCAAAGGTATCTACGGCGCTACAGCGGGGTACAAACCAAATAGGCTCGTTTATGACCTTTATTTACAAATGGCCATTAACGATCTCTAAACAGCAGCACCTTAGGTTCTGACTATAAAAAGCTTCGTCTCTTAGAGTTTTCACTTTCAACGAGTCAGGATTACACGATTACAAGGCTAAAATTACGATTAATTGAATTTAGATTACAGTTACGATTATGCAAGAAACTTCATTAAAATTACGATTACCAGATTACGAGCATCCCATTGCCAGATTATGATCATGGTAAATGATTACACAAAAATGTAATCGATAACACGGATTACGATTACATAATCGACGATTACTCCAAGCCAATTACGCGTGTAAGATTGAAATAGAGCTTAAAATACAGACACATTATAAGCACAGATAATTTGGATATAACTTTCTCCAAGTTGAGAAATGGTATAATATCGCTTCAAAAGTCCTCGTACATCTTCATTTCTAGCCTTTATCTAAAAAAAAATCTTTAAAGTTGTCCTGAAATATTAAACGTCTTTCATAATAGCGTGTAAAAACAGTTACGTGTTAATTTAAAAGTTCGTGTTGGAATTTAGAAATAAATTCCAATGTAAAGAACTTGAAAAACGAGATATACTTCATGGAAAAAGTAATTGGTTGTTGCGGAGTTATGTATCTGAGGTGTATGTTTAGACAGTTTTTAATTAAATAAAATATAGTATAATGCGAAATTTGCACGCGCAATAAAATTTAATAAAAATAGTACTCACACTTGATCTATCATTGTCGGAATGCTTTAGCTATTAGTACGAAAAGAAATTTGCATAAACCCAAACTGAATCCATTGCTTTTTAACACGAACACTGTAGTAACAAATAAAACAAACATTATAGTATAATAATATTCATGTTATAAATTTATGAAAATTTAAGAATCAGGTTGCCCGCTAGGTAATCTGTTCTCCTAAAATAAGTTAGTTTCTTATCTTTAAGAAACTCTTAAACTTACACAGAATCAATTTGATGAAAAAGTTTAAATCATGGACACAAAGACAGTAAAATTTGAAAAATTAATCTTACACTTAGCTGACATAATCCTAATATAATTAGTGTCCAAAGAAAGGGGGTGGAGAGAAGGGGGGGGTTAGAGTCTGCCAAGTTAAAAGAACAAGAAATTAGGTCTCCCGAAATAAATGTTTATTACAACATTCTGCGGAAAACATACACCGAATATAGTTCAATACACTAAAAAGCATCATAACACAGATAGTAAAATTTTGGAAATTAGTGCCGTATATTTCACTAAAGGTTTCGTTACTAGATGAAGAGATTCCGCAAAAAGGTTTTCTTCTAAACCGAATCTAAAATGTGCTTAGTGATATGTTGCTCTAACGCGCATAAAATTTAATTAGACACTGGTTAACGAGAGAACTTGAGATAACATCCCCAAAGACACAAAAGAAATCAATTTTTTAAAAAAGGCTCTCCATGGTAAAGAAAAACTAACAATCTGTGTTCCCAAACTGCTTTTTTCTTACTACAGAGTCGAATAAAACATACACAAAATATAGTTAATTTGTACAAAAAAAACACCATCGAAAAATGACACGCAAACAGTAAAATTAAGAAATGAATTCTCAAAATTAGCTGAGACATTTCTAAGAGAAATAGTTCTTTTTCGTCTGAATCGCTCTGTCTTAAACCAAAACTAAACTGTGCCCATTGTTATATTCCTGTAATGCGTGTAAGATTAAATCAAACACACATAATAAGGCAACAAGTGAAGCCGAGAATAACTTCCCCAAAGATTAGAAAAAGTTCTCCCCAAAATATTTTGTTGAAAAAAAAAAAAAAACTTAAACCAACTGACTGAAAATAAAGTATCAAGATGCAAAGTTTAAAACACTTAAACACCCTAAGCTGAAACATTCATTAATATTAATAGAGCTATTCAATAAAAAAGAGTAGAATTTGAGATTCAAATTTCATTTTGCCCTGTGTTATATAGTGTGCGACAGCACAACTTCTTAATTTCAAGACTCGATTTAACCTATATTTCGGTTTGGAAAGTTTTATTACTTTAGCAATGTGAGGAAACTTTTTTTTTAATACAGATTTTAACATCATATCAGGTAGGTAACGCCTATCGATTGTTCATACACTGGAGAAACTTCGATGTAACTTATGACCTCTATTAGCATAACAGCTGGTGCGTTGGCAATTTTTGCCTTTACGGGTATTAAAAGGGCCCAGGACGGTTCTCATAAGTGCGGGCTTTCAAAAAATAGCATGGGGTAAAATCCAGGAGCAAACTAAGCACATTTAATCACTCTTTATTTAGCTAAAATGATTTGGAAAGTGTTCCGTAAAACCACCAATACTTCGTAACCTTGCCCTTCAAGTGCAAAATCGTTCTCATAGCCTAAGATCCCACTAAGCTTGACCTACCCTCGTCGAGTTTCCTAAAATTGTTACCATATATGAAGAGTAAAAGTTAGAAATTCTTACTTTCACGTTTTATTTACACCTCTTTCACGTGAACTGATCAAGATTGACAGGGTTTGTAAGGTGTCTAAAAAGGAGGTCAAGTCTAGTGGGATCTCGTGGTATCAGTCTTGTTGGTACCAAATGTCCCGTTAGTCAAATTTATCAAATTATAGGGGAAAAAAAGAGGACATTTTTATCGTTAAAATACGGGGCGGCACTTGCCAAATATGATTTTCAAAACTGTTTAAACCAAAAACAAAGATATGTACCTACACCAATTTTTTTAAATGAAGCATAATAATTCAGAAAATGGATTTTATTGTCTTTTCAAATTAAGTTGTGAACTCTTAAGAGCGTAAGAATAAATGAAACACACATTATAAGTAAATTGAGAATAGCATCTCATAGACGAGAAAAACGAAATTAATTTCTCAAGGCTAAATTAATTTCTTACTTTAAAAGAAATATATCTGAAAAATGCCCGAACTATAGAATCAGAATGCAAAATTTAGTCCAGTGAAAACATGGATACAGAGACAAAAATTTTAAGAGGTCAGTATTTACACAGAGCTAACACGTTTCCAATATAAATGCAATTTATTCACAAATTCTTTTCGATCGAAACTCAAGTGTCAAGATCTTTATAGCATTGTTTTGATCTGTTGAAACTTTTTCATCGTTTTGTGTGTGTTTTCATCATATTTTCTTAAAAAGACTTCACCATTACTCTGGGAAAACTAAATTTTTATTTTCTTACCAAGTGGAAAGAATGATTCTAATTTACCTTGTATAGTCGATCATTGTAAGCGTGTATGAACGTGCATCTAGAGTATATACATACTTGTATACATACGAACATATTCGTGAATAAGAGCATATATGTATATATAAGGGCACATATCGTCGCCTCAGCGAACCAGTAAAATATCTTAGTGCTATTTCTGGGATTATATATCTTACTGTTGCACTGAGGCAACGATATATATATTAGAGTGCCCCCCTCCCCCCACATAAAAAAAACTTAAGTCGATTGTTCAAGTCGCACTTCCTCTTATATTTTTTCTTTTACGTCAAAACAATTTTTAAAAAAGTTTCATATAAATTGAACAACGGCAACCCGTGCCGCCTGAAAGTGTGAACCAGCTCAGTGTATTGTCCGTTTTCTAAGACAATGCACTTGACTCCTCTTTCGTCACGTTGTATTCGATGATTCTATTTCTCTGTTTTCGACGGAAAGTATATTCGAATCATAGCATTTTGTTGTAAAAGCAGCAGTTTTAAAATGCAAGAATAACGAAAATAGCATCAGACAAGTGAAGCAAGGTGATGTAAAGGACACTAAGACACGTTTGCACATTTAAAAGCACACCCAAGTAAGGTTGTCTGGTTGTCTCATTTAGAAACGCGTGGATATGTTTACTCATTAGCCCCGCGTAAAATGGAACACTGCGTTAGAGGAGGCGGGGTTAAGTGAATCCTCCTGAAAAACGTACAATACTAGGCTGAATTTAAAATAAAAAATCGCAAGTTCGAAATTTTATGTTGATAAAATTTCACCCTATAGCCACACATGTACCACAAAAATATTTATCCCAATTAAAAAATATTTAGGTGTCCAGCAGGCAGCTTAAAATTTGTAATTTTCTTCAAAGAATTGAATTTTTCGATTTATCTAGTAAAAAATTACATATTCATTTAAGTAAAATATAAAGTTTAAAATTTAATGGCAAACAAAGTTTTAAATCAATATTTGCAAAAGAATAATAAAAAATAATGTATTTAAAAATGAAAAATTTTATTTAAAATTGAAAAGAAATCCGTACTTTGAGCACTATGGGAGACTCTAATATTGCAAGATGTTAAAAATTTCTGTTTATTGCTAATTACTAGCATTACTCTGTTTATATTTTTTCGCTTGATAACTTCGTAAAATTTACTTTACATTTTTTTTTAAATATATAGAAAAAAAGTCAATTTTTCGGGGAAAATTGAAAATTTTATTCTTCCTGGACATCGCATTTGGCAGCCCCTTAATTGTTCCAAACGCATGTTCCAATATGCAGAGAGAGAGGATTTAGTTTCTGGTTTAGTAGGGATAGTCATATTACTAGACCTTAGTACTAGTAATAAATTTAATCCGAAGGATTATATTCATTCAGAAATAAGAGTGCCGGAGGGTTTCCTCCTGGTATTTTTTCAAAATTGAAGATATAAAAAACGCAGTATTAGACTATATTTTAAGTTAGAGGAAAAGGAGAGGAGGTCCGATAGCCTCTCCCGATAACCCTCCCCCTCCAAATTTAAATTCCCAAAACACAGTCGTACGTTATATTTGATTACATATTGATAGGGGGTTCAGGGGCTCTCTCCCGGGAAATATTCAAGATTGTTATATGAAAAATATGGTTTTATACGATCTGTGGTGATGTTACGGGAGACTCAGGGTCATCCCTCGATAAGTTTTAAAACTTCTAACTCCAAGATCGCAATTTTGAATTATTTTCGATTGTGATAGGTAAAGGGGGTCTGAAGGCTCTCCCCCGGGAAAAAATTGAAAATTGTTGTTTGCAAAATGCAGTTTTAGACGATATGTGGTGATATTAAGGGAAAGAGAGATGCGGGGGCCATCCCATCCCCCCCCCCAATATTTTTTGAAATCGAAAACTTAAAAACGCGGTTGTAGGCTTTTTGTTAAAATTGAGTGCAACGCCAGTTTCTTAACTAAAGCTCCAAAAAAGTAATTTAAGCCGACATTCAATGAAAGCGGGGGGGGGGGGGGGCAGAGTTTTGAAGGGGCTCGTGCACAGAAATGTTTCGTAATTTTAGCACTAAAAGCGAGATTTAAGACGTTTTACGATGATGTTGGCGAGAGAGAAGGGGGGGGGGGGGCATTCTTTCGAAAAAATTTCGATGTGTAGAAAAACCAGTTTCAAAAGATTTTTGGTAATGATAATTGGTGGAGAGATTCGGAGTCCTCCCCTGGTAAATTTTCAAAATTGAAATTCAATTGGCGCAATCGTAGGTGATATTCAGTACTGTTAGAGGGGTAGGGGGTTTGTGAGATTCTCCCGCGAAAAAATTTCTGCATTGAAGCCTTAACAATGAAATTTTTAAGGATCTTCGGTAATATTAGGAGGAAGACAGGTTCGGGAGACCTCAGGGAGTTTTTTTAAAATCAATGTCTAAAGAAGAAATTTATTCGACCGTGAATGATTAATTCAGAGGGCGTTTTTCGGGGGGTTACGTTGGGAGCACTATCATGGTTTTTCGAAAGTTCTAAATACTCATGTGTAGACCATCTTCAATGACGTAAGGAGAAGGGATGGGACTTGGAGAACGTTTTCTCGGATTTTTCTAAAATCCGAATTTTTAAAATCTCACTTCCAGACCAGCTTTAGGGACGTAAAAAAAAAAGGATTTTGAGTTCTTCACTCTCGTTTGGCTATATCCCTATCTTTAAAATTTTAATTATTGATAAACATATTGTGGTAATACTTTCTTCCGATTTTCCTTTGCCAAACACGATTATTTGCTTGGATTTTCCATAGTAAAATTCTCAATTTCCAGCCCAATATTTTTGTTTTCATGAAATACAAGCGTCTGCGGCCCCAGAAAAAGAACTTTTGACATTTTGAACGGATGTGGTTATCTTCTGTGATACCTTAGGTTTTATTTATTCCACTTCATTTTATTTTAAATGTCTCCTGTATCTCTTGATCAAGCTTTGATTTACTTACGAGTTTTACGTTCAAACATTTAGAACTTCTGGTGTAAGTATTCATCACAATATTTTGAATCTCCTTTAGCATTAAACTTTTTTTCCCCTCTCTCTGTTTCAAATATATTTCGGCGACCCATGCATTTTTCTCCACTTAGAAACAGTTTTCAGGACAATATTTTTCATCCAAAAAAAAAAAAAATTACATATGGGAATGTTTCGGCGGCCCCTATGAAGCCATCCTATTTATTTATTTATGTATTTTTTTTAATCGAAGAACTATGAAGCATGGTATTGTCTAACCAGTGCCGCGAGAGACGAGGCGTGCACGTTTTGTCGCCGGTCCTCCCTCCCATTTTGCTAATTTTCTGTGTGTACAATACTTCAATACCGGGCCCATAGTTTCCGACTAGACAGACATACCCACCATGCGGCCTAGTGAATAGTGCACTGAATAATTTTTTTTTTTTTTTTGCTTTAAAAAATGTTTGAAACGCACATTTCCGCGGCCCTTACTTCGATAATCTTAATAAAAGAGAATCATTGATGTTCCTAAATTGTATTTTAAGATTACATTTTCCATTCCAATTTTACAAAAAAAAAAAAAAATACTTTGTCACTATTATTTCAATTGTTCATTTAAATTTACTATTTTAATTTAAAAAAAAAAACGCCGAGTTTTCCTTTTTCTTCGTTTGTAGCATCACTAAAAGAAAACTGGCGGTCCCACTTCTGAAAAACTGGAGCTGTGTAGCACCCCCTCTACACCCCCCACCTTGGCGTCGACCCTGCATATACGTGTATGAATGTCGATAGGTAAATACTCTTGCAGACGTAAATTAATAGTTGTACCTAAATATACACGTAGTTACATGTATGTACCTTCATGCACGTACCAGAGCTTGAGCTTGGTATTTGTTGCAAAAGTAGGATGAAATGTAGATTTTACACCAGGCAATGTTGAGTTTGTTAATCCAGCTGTATAAAGTTTTTCGTAAAAGTCACCTGGTATATAATGTGGATTACAATTGAAATCAAAGAACTATAACAAAATAGTCTAGATGTGAAATGCTCTTTTTAATGCTTTAGTTTTCTTTTATCGCCTAAAGTAGTGTTAAACCTTTTTTCTTTTGCAGTGAACGAAAATCTACAATGAAACCGCTCTTAGTACAGGGCCTGGTTCTATTTTACTCTATATCCTAAATGTGTGCCGAAGTGAAATTATGTATAACCATTGCAGAACAACAGTGATCCTGAATGAGAACCTCCAGTGAAAAAAAAAACGTTGTTCTACGCACGTTATGTTGAAAGATGCATCTTCAATCGGTTTGCCGTGTGAATAATGATCAACATTTGAGGATCAGCTGTGGTGGATTACTACTGATATAATACTTGGAACCTTATTAAGAATTATCTTCAAAAGGCGGAGGACATTAAACAATTCTCGTCAAGTCTTACGCATGCAAGACGGAATTGCATCCAAGCCAAAGCGGAAATACAAAGAAATCTCTTCTTCTTTGCATCGTTCTATAGGGGAAACTGGGGATACTTGATCCCCTCTTTAGTTTTCAATTTTTTTCTCTGCTGCAAATTATCTGTTTTTTCAAAAAAAAAGTACGTGAACAAAGGTATTTTTTCCTCTAAATGACAGAATTTTTTTTAGTTGGAATGAAACAGATAGTTTCGGTAAAATAATTTATTTTCAATAATTTCATAAAAGGATCATATATCCCCATATCTAGGGATACATAATCCCTTCATGGGGAATACTTGATTCCACTGAGAAAATACGTAGAACTTTCATTAGATCGGCAATTTATTTGTGGATTTTAGTTTTCTACATAATGTTCTAAAAAATAACACTATTTCAAATTACTTCATTGGATTATAATAATGTGAATACAAAATAACATTGTTTTACATTCCACTAGGATATTTCTAAAAATAATGTACCCAACCTGAATGAACTTATGATGCTTTTGATCAGTTACTTATTATTCAATACAGTTGTGAACAATATATTAAATAAATAAAACTAACAGTTTTTTAAAGTAGTGTAATGAAACTAAAATTACAAAAAAAAAAAAAAACCCCTAGAATGAAGAGCACAAAAATCAACTTATTTGCTTCTTGTCTTGCAATAATAAAGTTAAGAGTTAAAACTGAATTAGTTTGTCAATTGAATTAGTTTTAAAAAAGAGAAAAGATAATTGTAAGTGTCAAAGTACTTATAAAAAAGAAAAGAAAAAGCCTAGCATATGTTTTCAAAACCTAAAAAGTCGAATGCAATCATTTCGTTTGTTTGTCAATTTTTCGAGAAAAATCGACTGATTAAGCATATTACCTTTTTCGCTTTAGAAAACGTATTTCAAACTCTAGAAATCCAACTTTGCATTCTATCCGCTAATGGGTTTACATAATGGGCGACTCAATTTTTTACTGTAAATCTATCTGGAGCAAAACATTTTTTTTTTCATTCAAACAAAGATTTGACATCTATTTCAACTTGTTCAAGCTCATTTGGCTGATCAGAACGTAATTTATCAGTAGAGTTAATGTTTATATTTGAGGTATTATGTGGGTTATAAGTGCGAACTGATATTTTAACTGTTTAGCATATCTACTGCAGTGATTGTTTAAATCTATCACTCATACTACACTGGTGGACAATTGCAAAGGACAGATTTCAATGGGCTATGTAGCGCGTAAAAATGTGTAATTCGATGCTAAGTGAAATAAACTAATGCCAGAACTCTAGAACATTGCAATGACGATAATTTATTGTGTTCTGATAGCCAGAAGGTACTGAAAAGTGTTTAAAGGGCGAAACGATCATTTTGGGCTAAATACGTAAAAGTGATAAACGTAAGTACCGCCCCCATCAGATGTCAATATGGGGTATGGCTACCATGGAAAGCGATACAAGCTTCCACACGTCATGTGATGCTTTACGCAACATTATCCAGCATCTGTAGGGGTAATTTACCTCATTCTTTTGTCAGTCATGGATACGGGTGTCCTTGCTTATTGGAGGGCATTGTCGAATAGCATGACTGCACCTCAAACATTTTCAGTATGATTCAGATGTATAGAACGTGCTGTCCGTCGGATGGGTTGAATATTTTGAGTAAGCTAGACACTCCTGGACGGCGATTGTTAATCACATGTTACGTTGCCATCCATGAAAATGAATTTATCGCCCTTAGCACCATAGAACACGTGAACATGAGGCAGTAGAACAACATTAATGTATCGCTAGCCGTCATAGTCTTGTTTGGAAGCACACAAGCGTCGTACGGCCATTGATCATAATCCTACCCATACCATGACACAACTTGTTAGATTCTAGATCTTTTATTTTATGTTTGCCGGCTTGTATGCTGTACCACTCTCATGCCAGGTTCGTTTTCGTCCTCAATTTGACGACAGACTGAACTTTCTTTCATCTGAGAATAGTACATAAGCCCACTCGACCTCTCTCCAATTGCGAAGCTGAAGACATCATTACAAACGAGCAAAACGCAGACTTGTAAACAATGGGATGTACATATAACAAGCTGACGGGCGTATAGTCTTACTGCATTCAAACGTCTGCAGTTATAGTTTTTCGGGATATTTGCTTGCTAGTCGCAGCAGGAAACTGCTTTGCTACCTCAGTAGCTGTGTAACGCTTGTTCCTGTCTGTTGCAAGCACTAAGTACCAATCTTCTGCTGACGTCGTATTGCGGACACGACCTTCGCGTGATATTTGCTACACATTCCATTTGTTTAAAATGATTTTCAAACTCTGAAACAACCCTGTGGCTGACGTCGAGCTCCCTGGTAACATCTAATTTTTTTCTGCCCTTCTTCGATGTTGCCAACCACACGGCCACCCATAAAATCATCTAAGGGATGTCACGAAGAAATACCGAAAAATGCAAGTTCGTCAATTGATTCTTTCCCGCTAAACTTTGCTTTTGAACAACAATGGTCATCACGCGCCCAATCCTCGCTTATCAGCGTTATCACGTGACCAGCAACGTCGTGAGTCTAAAATTACATACTCACTACACGTCTTACTGTTGTGAGTATGGAACTTAGGCTAATTTCCATATTTCCTTGCCTTCCATTTTGTGGTTGCTAATGCTGCTAATGCCATCTGTCCCTAGCAATTGTTCACCAGTGTATGATAAATTTCGTTATGTTAACATGGGTTTGAATGTTTTAAGTTAATGTCAACTAAGTAAACAAATTTTATCGACCTCATTGTGTTTAGATTGCCATAGGGGTACTCGAATCCTGGGATCACGAATCCCTCTAAATGAAGGGATCAAGTGTACCTAATATGCGATTTTTGCAAAAATACTTGTTCTAGTATTAAAAATCAGTGGCAATTTACTAGAAATATCTCATTTATTAAAGACTGTCTATACTTTAACATTACACTTCGGTATTTTTTAAAGTTATATATAACGATAATATAAACTTCAGAATTAATTCCTTAAAAAAAAGTTTCCCTTCACACATTCAGACAATCATTTCTTGAGCTAAAGCAAAATGGCTGAAGAAAACGAAATGTTGCCAGTTTTTATGCACCAGTATAACTTTCAATATAATTGTCAGGTTTCAAATCTCTACTTGATGATTTTGGTACCTTTTTGGCAGTGGAATCATGTATCCCCAGTCTCCCCTACTGTTATACCTTACAAAGTTCAAAAGGAACTGTTGTAGTAACACAATGTGTTCATATAATATTGTCTGTTAGGGATATATTTTACAAATTTTATGTCTGCGGTTAAAAAATAGATATTTTATTGCACTAAAATGCCGCGTTGTATCAATATGTATGGAATTTTTAAATAAAATTTAGATGGTGGCAAGCATAGGGAAAAGACCCTCCCCCCCTTCTACTGGTAAGTACAAGGTAAGTAACATATAAATCGACATAATGCCTGTCGACCGTACTATTTAAATATTTTATGAAATTTCCAGTTATCTAGGGATATAACTTTTCTCAAAGAAGAATCGAACAACATAATAATATACACATTTGCTTTAAAAAAACAGGTTTGATGATATAATTAATCTATGTGCTATCTAGCTATATACCAACCGATATTTTCATCATTGAACCAATCTATATCCAGCACTACTTAAGTGTATATACAGTGAAATCTCTCTGAGCGGCCACCCCTCCGTTCCGTTTAAAACTGGCCACTCTTAAGGGTTTTGATCATTGAACTCGAACTGTACTGAAAATGATACAATTCAACACTTTAAAATTACTTTTTGAGAAAATGAAGAAAAGAAAATGATTTATTTCAAGGTTTCTACGTTTTAGGAAAAAATGGTTAAATTTGTGATTGTTTACAATTTTCCAGCTTTATAGAAACCAATTTTTTTTCTAGTCCGTTTTTAACTTGTAAAAACGAATTGAGTCATCAGCTATGGCTTCCGAATTAGCGATGATATTGTCAATTTTCTTCAAAGTTTTCTGAGTCGAAAACATGACTTTTTTTATCAAATAATATAAGAAACTTCGTCACCTGTATCCTAAATAGCTCCTAAAAGGCACAAAAATGGGGTGACAGTTCTCAAAATGTTACCCCCCCCCTCCCCGCGTCACAAAAATCTTAACATTGAAAACACCTGGCCGTTCTATGAACGAAAAGCTAGCGGTAAATAAAATTAAAAACTGGAATAGAAGAGTAGTTACCAGTCTATTTGAAAATCTAGCCAGACGACAAAGCTATCGCTCAGAGTAGTTTTAACTCCATTGTGGTAATTGCCGCTCTGAAAGGTTGAGTTAAGGGCTAGTGCGCATATGCCAAAAATTTCGTGACGCGCGAAACTGGCCACTAACAGGGGTGGGTGGTCGCTCAGAGAGGTTTCGCTGTATGAGGAAAAACGCCACTGGTGACCAGTGCTTGAGCAGTGGCCACTTTGAGGTTCATAATTGGAAAAAAAAAAGGATTCTAGCGTTCCCAATGGATTAAAAATTTACAAACGTTGCAAATTACGTCCTGCACGTTTGAATTCATTGTGATGCGTGGAATCTTTTCTTTTTTTCAATTATAAACCTTGAAGTGGCCACTAATGGTGTGTTTATCTTATTTTAGAGTAGTGGCTTTAAAGAAAAAGCATGTGGTTACAATTGAGTAGATAACTTGCAAAACGGAAAAACCTGTTTAGCGCAAACATTAACTGTTAGAATTTCGAATTTCTCATAATGTATTAGTAGAATAACAAGTGAATATTAGCATAAGTCAAGGAACAGGTCCTTAATTTTTACTAAACCTAAATTGCCAATTTTATTTTGGATATATTCCTTTTTGGTGTAAAACAGTAGAAATCATCCCATTTATTTAAAAAAAAAAATCTTCAGAAATAAACTTCAATAGATTGAAGGGCAATACTGCATTTTTAATATAATTTTTTAATTCTACTTTGTTCCTTCCTACTTACTTTATACTTTGCATTGAACATTTAAAAAAAAAAAGGGGCGATCGATCCAATTAACTATGAATAACAAATCCACCCAAGCCGATTCAAATAACAAAGTTGTAAGTATTAAAAGATCACAATTTTTATCATAACTAACCACAACTGAATAATTAATTAATCACGATGAATAGCAGTATTAATTACTTACTATTTTGTTATCACAATTTGAAGTCGCGCTTGCCTAACTGGTAACAGACTTGCGCAAGGTGCGATCTCTTAATTCAGACTGATCGCGCTCGATTGGAAATGCTCAGTGCTCAGTCAGTGGGTTGCTCCACTATTTTATTTGTGAACTACTTTTGAGTAAAAAGTGGATAATTCAAATTTGGATATGTGCTCTTTTGATATGAAAGCGAATGAGCGAGTATCGGCAAATAAGGGATAAGTTCCACTTTGCAGTAAAATGCCTGGCGAGAAATAAGGGGATGGATATACACCGTATAGGTGGTAAAACCACGCAGTGTTTATTTCTTCTTGAATTAATTTATATCTATTAAATTCCGATAGGACATACATTAGAGAATCTGAAAACGAAAAAAAAAATGTTTTTTCAAAAAGTGGATTTAATCCGTTTTGAAAGTAAGCTCCTCAATTGATGAATATCTTTGATTGCTAAATACAACTGGAATAGAATATTTTTAACAAATTACCCGCTCAAATCTATTTCAAGTTGGATGTACTAAATGTTCAATGATGACATGGATCAGCTAAAAAAAAAAGTAGAACCTTCTAGTTTATTCTATTTTGAAGACTAGTATAATTATTTGGATTTCGAAAAATAAAAATGAACCCGGAAATTTTAATTAATAAACCCAGAATTAAGAGGAATATTTATCAGTTTACACTTTGATATTGCTCTTAGAGTATAATTGTATACAATCTTCCACAGATTAGCTAATTTCTAAATATTCGTGTATGCCTATAATTTCAAATAAAACTAAAAAGGTCTGAAATCGAACTTAATTAAAAAACATAGGATTTTTTTATTAAAATATTTTAAAATGCGGTAGATGACGAAATAAAATGCCTAAGTAAGTTTTATTGGTATAGTTAGACATTATTATGGAAGTTATTACATTGTATTAGTGAAATTTTATATTTATATACGAGGTAATTACAGCCTTCGATTTCCTTGAACAAAAATGAAGAATTGGGGAAACTTACTTTCACTTTCACAGAACGATAAGACTTAGTGCCGGAATTTTGCAACTTCCTAAAACGAATTACTACGCAAACTTTCAGGTCTTAGATAATTATGCTCTCATAAGACAGCTGAATTCTGAGAGTGATATAAAAAATCTAAATTAGATAGAGAAACAACAAAGTTGCTGCATTTTTATTACGCTGCAATTCTTCTAATTGATAAGTCCGAAGTAACCCAAGCGATGAATACAGTGACATCGAGTTTGAGGGTTTGATGCCGAGGGGGTTTAAATTCCCGCTTCTGAATTTAATACACCAGGTAAATGTTATGGAAACTATTTTCAGCATAATGCGTTAAACAACGAAGTAAAAGAGCTGTATAAATTGCTAGAGTAATTGTAGGCATTTGCATTATTTACTCAAAAAACCCACAAAAGACATAACCAAGTAAAAACTTATATTTTGACAACAGAAATACGTAGTACAAGCTTTTGAATTAGTATTATTCATATTTTGTGACATCCTAAAAGCTACGGAAAAAAAATCCCTACATCGCTTAGTATTATTGTAATTTCAAATTCACAAAAAAAAAAAAAAAAAAAAAAAAAAAAAAAAAAAGGACGTAATAACAACAAATACTTTTTGAAGCCCTCGAAATGGCGGCTATTTGTTTCAGAAAGCTGATTTAGAGATTCTAGATGATACAAAATTTTGCTAATTAAATTTTTAATGAATGCTTTATTCTTTGCATTCTATTAGAGGCATATGAATAATACTGGTATGCCTTTTCAATGTATTGTATTGTCAGTGGTAGACAAGTTCGACATTTTTAACCAAGTCGTGTAAAATAATTTTGCAGTTTTTTTTTATCAATATGAAAACCAATTTAACTACACAAATGCAAATATATTATATACACGTGTTTCGAGGTCACGGGAACAAGTTTTCAATGTGAATGATTTTGCGATTCCTTATCCGAGGTAGCTGTTAATAAAAAAACCACGGATTTTCTGCATTAAAAAGTCATTTCTTTAAAAACCCAAAATCCACGCATAGAATGTTTTTTTTTTTCAATTTGCGCAAAAAAAAAGTTATTCCCCCCCCCCCACACGTCTAAAAATAATTTACTGCTAGTCTCATATATCTCTAAGGATTTCCAGCGTACGTAAGAGCTTAACGGTTCTCAGTGTTTAACAAAACACGCTTTACTTACCGTAAAAACAACATGTCTAAAATATTGCTCACTTGAACAATTTATTGCTTGATTCATATTTCAGTTTTTAACAAAACACTAGGCAACATTTTAACCAAAAAAAATGTAAGCAGCAAAGCTTAAAATTAGAATTCACTTCAATGTCCCCCCCCCCCCCCCCCGCCCAAAAAGACCTATACAAGAGTTCTCATTCTTTTCAAAATAGTATACAGTTAAAATGTTTTATTGGAGTGTGCCGAAAGCTAGTTTTTAACGATGTTACGAGCAGGGCTGTGGAATCGGGCTGATTTTGGGGTAAAGGAGTCGGAGTCGTTAGAAAATCCGACTCCAAGCTTCTTCATTTCTTTCATTTTCATGGACTGTCTTGCATTTTTTTAAACCTGACTACCAATCACATGTATAAAAAGCTACTACTGAGAAAATAACTGCCATTATGGCAATCAACTGGCTCGAGTGTTTACCAAATTTTCTGTTACCGTCCCCTAGTTTGCTAGCTTTTTAACTTAACTAATAGCAACCGTCAGCAAACGATTTTGTTGCCTAACATTTTCAAGTAATCACTTTTAAATAAAAATAGAAATATATTATTTAGTTCAATCTCAGTTACAAAATAGTAAAAGGAATATAACAATTTAGTAAGTCGAGGCCCCCGTTGCTCTGAGGAAAACTTCTGAGAGTGTTCGACAAATTCAAATAAGTTTCGGCTCGAAAGTACGAGTCCAAAACATAGATGAAATGTATCGAATGTTTTTTTTTTTAAAGACTATTTCTATAAGCTTGGTGCCCACTAAAAAGTATGGAACAAAATAAGTGTAAATTATTTCTCGATTACAACATTCAATAATTGCACTTAGTCTTAAAAGCTTCATATTAGAAATATAGGTATAATAAAAGCTATTCGTATAAAGCTGTATACCGCCGCATTTTGTGTAAAATTTGCTCTTGACCTATATGTGCCCAATCTCTTCTCGCAATGTAGTGCCCCATACGTTCATTGAAATTTTATTGATAAAATATATTCGGGAATATTTTCAGAATTAAAGTATTAATATCTTTTTTATAAACTCTGAAATTAACTTGGGGTGTCACCCGGGGGAAACCACCCCCTCTCAAGAACTTACTTAGAAAAAAAGCTTGTTTTCTTTCAAGTTGCAGCTTTCAAAAATTGAAAGCACACGATTTGATCAATATGTATTTTTAAAACACTAAAGGAAGCAAATTACAAGTAATCCTCTTAAATTTTTGAAAAAAAAAGGTATTTTAAAGTCGTCTCACTTTTAACCTCGTAACTATTGGAAAATTTGATTTTTAAAATGAATTTCTAATGTTGTATGCATTTTAGGTTTACAATTAAATAAAAAGCGAAATTTTCATAAAAAGTAATGAATATTTCACACTCTGTTTAGAAGTTCCCCCCCCCCCCTCTTCCTCAGGGAGGGGGAAGATTGAAAAAATACAATAAAACAAAAAAATCCGGAGTCGGGCGTTTCAAAATTTAGGAGTCGAGTCGATCATTTTCCTTCTGACTCCGCAGCAGCCGTATTTGAAAATAAAATTGTGCTTTGTTCATTCACTAGTCTTTCTACCGTACTTCACTTATTTGAGTATTTTGATAAAAATCAGTATAATGGAAGATATTGTTGTTTGACATTAAAAGATTTTGTTCAATTTGAAGAAATAACTCTCACAACACATTACAGATAATAAATTTTCTCTTAACAAATTTTACAAACATTATTTGACAGGTGTGTGAAGAATCAATCTTCACATGAATCAATCATTTGTTCTCTGAACTAAAACCAAAGTAACAGATCTACAGTAAAAAAAATCATGTACAAAATCATCAAAAGTTTCAGTAGGAAAGTCTTAGAACTGCTCTTGACTGACAAAAACTTGTCTGTTTTCTTAAATGGAAAGATCTCCCTTATAGTTTTAAACTTTCCATTAAATTAGAACTTGGTAAATTGTTTTGTTGGTAGGAATAAATTTTTCGGTCCCGAATTTGACGTATGTATGTTTTATCATTCCAAAGCAAACTTAAACATTTTGCATTGCGTACTTTAAAATTGCTGCTAAGATATAAACGTTGACTTTTATTTTGAGGTTGACGAGTTACTCATGAAATAAACTTTTTCGAGGATTAACTTAAAACTACTATACTGTTCTTCAGATTTTTTTAAAATGTACTTATAAAATAATTTTTGTTTTTTAGAACGTTTTGATTATTGAATGTACGTTAACTGAAATTAATGCAATTATATTACAGAAGCACTGGAAAAAATTGTTTTTAATTAAAATCTTAAAATGTTTGACACGGTTGAATTTATACCCCTCCCCCTTACCATTTTCGATGTCATATATTTTTTTTAATACTGAATACGTGTCGAATTCATTTAGAGGTATGACTTGATAGTGCATCCTCGACTGTTACGGAATAATTTCACTTCTACACACTTTGGACTAAAATCGTTTTATATAAGGTTTCACGCTTCCTCATATCGATAATTTAATCATGTGATTAAACTTTTTGACATAAAATTCATAACATTGTTTGGAACTTCAAATTTATTTATAACTTAAGTAAATTTATTTAAAACATGAACTTGAATATCAGTAAGAAGTAGTAAGTGATGATTTTGTTTCTTATTGGCACAACAAATTAAAGCAAATAAATTTTAAAGTTTTTAAAATTGTTCGTTTTTTCTTAAGTTTTAACAAAAGATTTCCGCGTTGAACTATTTTAACAAGATTAAATTAAATTAGTTTGAAATGATTATCGTATTTTCCACCACGAAGAAATTTCCATTTAACAAATTATTTTTTTCATGCAGATTGCATTGCCTCTATCTCCCTCTCATGATTTTGCATTCTACTTCTCCGACTTCTCCTGGCTTGCAATTTCTCCTGTAAGCCTTGAGTAGTTCTTGCCTTGTTGATTGTCTGCGCTTTTTCAAAATCTGCCATTTCAACCGCGTGCTTCTTACGGAGCTCATCAATTTTTCCTAAAAAAGAAATTTAAAACATTTTTTTGATCAATTATTATTTTTATAAGCAATTTTATTGTTAATTCCAAAAACTAATTCGCGACTAAATTAGTGTTTAAAAATCTCAGTTTTCAAGGTGAAGTTGACTATAAGTGAAGACTATAAGCTTTTTTTCCATGGTATTTTAGTTAACTGTTGGTTGATAGTTTTGAGCCGTGCAGTACATTTTGAGTTTCAGCAGCATTTATTAAGCAAATATATACCAATAATGGAGCAGGATTTATTTAATTTTTGAAAATGAAGGTGTACTTTTGATAAAAATTGAGGAACCAACGTAAATAAAGCACAAATTCTCAAGAAAATACAGCATGTAGCTACTTCAAGGCTACCATAAAGTCTCTTCGTTAGTGCGAAAACTACCCAGTCAGTTCTCTTGCTACTTTCTGGTTGTGTGGTGAGTTTCTTACACTGATAAAGAGGCTTCTTTGCAGCCTTGAAGTAGCCATTTTGTTGCATTTTCTTGAGAACTTTTGTTTTACGTTAGTTTTTAACTTCAGTTATAATCTAGCACAAAGCTTATTTAATAATTTTTCATTTAAGCTTTACTTTTGATGATTTTGGGAATTAATAAGGAAGCATCAAGGTTCGAGAAAAAAAGATAATAGTTTCATAAATAGCAGAATTCTTGAAAAAATTTATTGTTAAAGACAATTTACTGTAGCAGCCAAGAAGTAGCACACTTGGACTGCCATCCAACATTTCCTTCATAAATCTGGTAGCAACTTATTGTTCTTAGCAGGGGCGGCAAATAGGGGGGTCAAGAGGGGGCGGCCGCACCCCCAAATTTTTTGAATAGAATGATAGAAAATGGGTGAATTCAATTTATGTAAGTCGGAAATCAATGTTCGTTAAAAAAAACTCACTAGTTCTCAGTAACTATTTGATACAACTCGACACATTCCCAGACTAGAAAAAATGTTTTTCGTTATTTGGATGGTGACTTAAAAATTCATGAAGTATTTTTCGACCTTTTCAGAAGATAGAAAGCTGATCGAGAACCATGGTTAATTTCAACTAAAGCAGACATTTCCTCATATAGGCTAAATATTTCATACTTTTGTGCCCAGTGTAACGATGGTATATCCAATATGAGAGGCTCGTGCAAAGTGGTGTGGCTGCAAGTTTTTCACAAGAAAATTCCTTGATATTTTACATTCACTTTTACGCTCATTTTTAAAGTGCATATTTATTTAATGAGTGTTCATCACTTTCTTCTGTTAGAAACACGTTTCAGCTGCTCAATGCATTATATGCTTTCATAGAAACTTCCTAAAAAACCATGCGATTAATGAATAAAAAAAACATATCAACAAATACCTTTTATGGTGCTCTATAATTATGCAATCTCGGAGTAACACAAGATGGTGTTTAAAAGTTAAAACCATAAAAACATCTCTCGAAAACTTCAAATCAGTGATTTGACGACTGGAAGAATTATTGCAAAACGATTCTTTCAATGATGAAAAAGCTCATGCCCTTTAACATGTATGACTTAGTTTGAAATTTTATTCAATTTGTATTAAGGAAAGTTTTTGAAAAATGCTTTACTCTATCAAAACATCTTCAATACGCTACCCTTAATTTTCGGACTATTCAAGCCACAGTTCAATCTACAACTGAAACTGAAAATATATTTTACTTAGATAGGGGAGACCGGGGCAAGATGACTATGTTAACAATTTTTGTTGTTTATTAATTCATTTTTAAGGAAAGTAAAATTAATTTCACATGAGCTGTTAGAGTAGTCCTTTGTGGTATTAAATACATTACCATTTAATTTTTAAAATAAAAATAACGAAGGATATTTTTATTTTTTCATGCCCTTAACAAATCGTTATCTTGCCCCAGTACTGGGGCAAGATGACTTTGACCTTGGGGCAAGATGACAAAGTTAAAAAAGGTTGAACACATTTTATGTTTTGAATATGTTACCTAGTTTTAAAAATGATAACTGTGTTTTTACAGCTTACAAAGTATCAAATTAAGCGTAACCCATTGGAGCGTAATGCTGAAGTGTTAAGTTGTGCAGCGAACAATAGGCACAAGTAAAATTGCCATTTTCATAACTAGAACATGTCTCATGCCACCACTCTTGAATTTTACAGCACTGGGTCCGCTCTTCTGTTGGAGGGTCACAATATTCCTCTTTACAAGCAGGGAATCTTATAACACCATTTTTTGAAGTTGATGCAACTGAATTGCTTGGCATGAATTGGACCTAATAAACTTGTACCTAAAGGAACTTAGTTTTAGTTCTTTTACTCCCTTTTTAGCTTTACGAGCTTATTTTCCCTGTTTTTTTTAAATAATCTTTTTTGTCCTTCCGCTTTGCTCCTTGTTCCGACATTTCTTTGATGGGTGTGCTTGTAAGAATGTTTGAGCTCAGTTTTCTGCTTTTTTTTTTCTCATATTGTGTTGCTTTAGGCAATGCATTGAAATCAGAAACACTAACAGGCTTCTTTGGTGCATCGGAATCGGCATTTGCCATAACTTCTGCTCGTCTGGACTGCTTTTTTTTTTTTTTTTTTTGGCATTTCCACTCCCAAGGTCTGAGGATTAGCGCTATTATTCTCAGTTTAATCGCCAACAACATCATAGTGCGTTAAAAACAAGAGAATAACGAGTCTTGATCCCTCATTCTTTAAACCCTTTATCGCCATTTCCAACTGTAGCTGGCTTAAAGTAAGCGGTGCTCAAAAGTCCACCAATTTTTTTTTGTCTGTGATAGTTTGTCCTAGATGAATGACCATAATGTTGTCACATGCTTGACTGTTGTAGGTTTTAATGGACAGAGAAATGACGCATCAGGAGCTAGAGACGATGCGATGTGTGGAGTGGCAACCCAACTGCGTGGTTTTTCACTGCAATATAAGATAGCCTGCAATATTGTGCGAGGTTTATGATTGTCAATAATCAACAGAGCAGGAGATTCTTTGCTTGGTTTAATTCAGTCAACTAGTCATTTGTCAACTAGTTTATAAATAGCCTCTAGTCACCGGCTTTCGAACGACACCTCCCTTGATTCAATGCGTCCTTTAACCTCAGAGGAGATAGAAGCGCAAGGTCGCATCAACAAACACACAGACAAATAAGCGTTTGCAGGATTTAATAAAATGGACAACATAGTTAATTTAATAATTTCCGAAACACGGGGCAAAATGACGAGCTCGTCATCTTGCCCCGCGTTTTGGTCCGTCATCTTGCCCCGGACTGCCTGTTTGAACAGAATTTTCTCCATTGCCATAAAAGAAGGTGATTAATTGACATTTATTCATGGTAATAGGTAGTATTTAAACTAAGTTACTCACAAATACTAAAGAGACACGATATAACTTATCTGTATCTGTAGCAGAGCTTATTTACAAATGCATAAAAGTTAGATCGTGGCAACGGTGAACAGTCAGAGCTTCAGAACTAACACAAATATGGCGATTTCAGCGGCTCTATACTATTGCTGAACGAACAGCGGATAGGAGACCTTATAGTATGCAGTAGATGCTGTTAACTGAGGGGAAACGGAAAAAATAAGGAATTCGTCATCTTGCCCCGGTCTCCCCTACGTATATTTCAATCAAGAGTGAATTTTTTCAAAAAAATTCTTCCTCCGAGCCAATGTAAAAAAAAAAAAAAGTGACAAAACTATGTGATGATGTGAAGTCAAAAAGGAATAATGAATAACAGAGCTGGAGGCAGACCACATCTCATTGAGGCTGAGAGCTCTGAGGAGACTAGATTATTCAATGATGAAAAATTAAGCCCACACAATTTTTGCAGTTGTCTGGGTGATACTGAAGAGCAAGATATAAAAAGTGTTTTCGTACATAACTTTGTTACTTCAATTATTTTTAACTATTCCAATCAGCTCAGCTAATAGAGAAAGACTTTTTATGTCTCAGGAGGTTAGAGAATTATTTTCGAAGCACAATGAAAATAAAAATTCAAACGAAGTCATACATGCTAAAGGGCATGAGCTTTTTCACCATTTTTTCTGTTTAGCTGTTCTGGCAAAACAGCACGATACTGGGCACTGATAGATTAGTAACACGATTCCCTGCTCTTCCGAATTCCAAAAATCATGCATTAAAACTTTTCCAAAAGGTATAAAAAGTTTAGTATCAAGATGTTTCACGTGATAATATATTAGAAAAATGTCAAAATTTTAATTGTTTCTAAACACTAATTTTTATTCATATTAAACCGATTTTATGACCACTTCCTGTTAGCTCATGTGTGTTTGGCACCGCACGGTGGTAATACACATTTGAGAAACTCGACCCCCCAAATGAAATGCTGAAATGCCGCCCCTGGTTCTTAGAAGTAGCAACTCATTCAGAAAAAAAGGTTTAATGTAGTGTAAGATTTGTAACAGGGAATCATAAAAAAGGCAAGTAAACTTTACCTAATATAATTTCTTATTAATAAAAAATATTTCACTTGTAATATGTTCCGAATTTGCTTTCATTCTGTTTCGATGATAGAACAGAACATTATATGATTTGATCCATCGGACTTTCAGAGTACATTTTAAAACGGATTTTTAAATAATTACACAGAAAATATATTAAATTAAGGAATCATTTAATAAATTAAACAGATGCCCCAGGGACTGTCTTAAACGTTTATTCTCCTTTTCAATTTTTCATTCCCATTTGAAACTTTTTTTTTCTGTTAAATTTTTGTTTTAAATGTTTTGTTAAATGACGCTAAATCTAATGGTAACTACTAAGTTTAATTGCACGATTGTTAGGGGCATAAATATGATTGGGATAGTATAATATAGAGTTAAAAGCTTTTTGTCGCAAAAAGCGACTCTCTTTTCGAATTTGTACAGCTTGGATGCTTTGTAGTTAAACTTGCTGTTTTAACTATTCTTTAAATTAAAAACTACTGTTTTGGTCGAAAAGTGTTTTTTTAAATCTGAGTTGAATGCGTATTTAATTTTTGAGATTTTGTAATACGTATATGCATTTAAGTAGCATTAAAAAAACATAAAAAGTTTCTTTGATTTTTTGCAAATATCTTTGTTTAGGCATAAATCAAAACGCAAAATATTTAAAAATTAAGGACTCCTTTCTCAAAGCAAAAAGATGTGAATCAATCTGTGTTAAGAAATATGGCGAAAGCTTTATTTCCTTTCTTTTATTCTTTATATCCATAAACACAATTTATTTTGCATTAAAAAAATAGTGTCTCGTAACCCCGAGAAACCTGCACGCAATATTTTATGCTTTTCGAAGTTGTTCTTTTTAATTCCTAATAAAGTACGTCTATTTATTTTGTAACAAAAAATTTTTTTGTTACAAAATTATCGAAACAAACTTTACTTAAAATTATAAAATCTTACAATATATTTGCAAACAAAAATAATTATATAGTAAATATAGGATTTTTTTTGAAGGAATTGTGTCGAAGTAAGTTTTATTTAATTAAACTTTAAGATAGATTTAAAGAAAAACTGTAATGTTCTACCTTTTTTTTTTTTTGAAGTGATCACTTAGTTTTACAGGTCATCTTATTTGATTTCGCTCCTCTTTTTTTTTTTTTTTTTGGTGCGGGAGAAGGAAGGGAAGGGAATCCTTTGATCTACTGAAAGATGTTTTTTTTAAATTGTTTGTTCTTTTGGCAGCGAAACTAAGGTTTATAGCAATTCATATAAAGTAATGAACGATCATTCTCATAAAAAAAACTTATGAGTTTTAAATTCTTAGGTTTAAATTTGCCGTAGAATTGTGCTGTGTTGATACATAGAAAGCACTATGGTCAATTAATGTCAAAACATATTGTTATAAAAACGAAATCTGCTTTTTTTCATGTTTTTGAAATAGTTTGAAAATAATGTTGTAAGGTTCCGGACTGTTGTGCCGTGATCTGAGTGTTGCTACTCCAAACATTTCGGCCGCATCTACGGCGACCATCTACAGTGTTTACGTGGTCGAAGCTTCCAGGGAAGCGACTTCCTAGCAACTGATGCAGATATCGAAGTGTTGTTACTATTTATGTGGGAAGAGCTAGCTCTCCCTTCGTTCTGGGCCAGGATGATGAACATTCGTCTGTGTTTCTGGTTGGCTGAAACTTCACCTTTCTTCATTCTGGTTGGGGATTGGCTGCTGGACGTCCGTCGCTGTTTCTGGTTGGCTAAAAGTAATTCTCGTCCGTCTAAGATAATCCGTCTAAGTGTAGCATGCCAGAGTTTGTTGATCTTAATTCCTTTTTCCTTTTTGTTAAAATTGTTGGGATGTTTGAAAATTTCGATTGCTTCTCTGTTCAATTTGGAATAATAGTGGGAAGTCCTTGAAAGTATTTTGGTTTCTTTGAATTTTATGTCATGGGTGCCATCACTAAAAGTGTGTTCCGCGACTGCTGATTTGTCAGTGTAGCCCAGACGGCAATTTGTTTGGTGTTCCTTTATTCTTGTATTAACGCATCTTTTTGTTGTTCCAACGTAAGCCGATTCGCAGGAACATGGGATCTTTTAAACTCCTGCAGCGGACAAAGGGTCTCTCGCCTCTTTCACTGATCGTAGTAAGTCGCTGATGCGATGGGTAGGCTTGAAAACAGTCTTGATGTTGTGTTTGCGCACCAATCTTTCAATTCTGTCGGTTACGTCTTCAACTTAGTGGAGGTAGGCTGTTGATTTGACCGGTTCTTCTTCAGGTGGTTGTTTTTCTACTTAGGGGTGGAACGCTCTTTTAATTTCTTGCTTCAAAAAGCTGTTGGCTTGAAACACATTTGTGAGGTGAGAAAGTTCCTTCTCAATAACAGTTGGTTCGCAAATTCTGTTGGCCCTGACGAATAAAGTTTTAAGGACACCCCTGTTCTGTCGCAGGTGGTGATGGAGTCCTTGTGCAGATAGGGATCCGTATGTGTAGGCTTACGATTTATCGTAATGAAGATTAGGCGTATTATATAAAATGTACGCTGAACGATTATTTAAAACATTTTACTACTCTTAATAATAGATGCCATTAATAAGAGTTAACAAAAATTATAATATAAAACGAAATTATTAAAGTAATGCTACACGTCTGGAAATGTCAGTATAACAGCAACGCAGAACTTGATATTGTATTTGAGTTCTTTGCAGAAACTCGTTGAAAACCATATTATGTATTAAAGGAAGAAAGGTTTTTAGTGGTTTATAATTGAAGCGGTAAATAAAAGTCAGTATTAGTTTTAAAATTTTCACAGGACATTCATAAATGCATTTCAATGATCATCCGGAGGAAATCACAGAAAGTCAATTGTGTTAAATAGTATGGGGTAGTTGTAAACGCACATTATAAATTAAATCCATATTGTTTTAATTTTTTTTGGCAATATATGTGATAGAATTGAATGACAATAATTCATCTGTGTGTGAGTGTGTGAGATCAAATAATTCAAAATTGGGGTGTTGGCAGTAATTCAACCCCACCTCATCTTGCTTTGTTTGGAAAATTAGTTTTCTCTACTTTTTGTGTACTGAGAAAAAATTCTTGTGTTCAAGGCATTTTTTAATTAAAAAAAGAAAAATGTTTGAGACTTTAATACTTGAGGTTTAACGCGATTAAAAAATTTTAATTTCCCACGTTTACATTTTTTCTAGAACTTACGTGCAGAATATGTAAAGTAGTATTTTGAGCAATGACCATCTTTTTTTTTATGTAGGTTTTTTAACTTGAAATATTTTACAACCCCCCCCCTTTTTTTTTTGGTTTATCACATGTTTGGATTTTTTATTGCAGCTATGATATTCTGAAAAGTAAAATGATATTTAAAATATGACGCAGAAATATACGAACTCATGAACCAATATTTCAAAGTAATGAGAGGAAAACATTATTCTGTCTAATCTTAGCTGCAGTACAAGAAACAGCATGGCATTTAAATCAGCTGTGTGACTTAAAGAAAGCAGATGAATGGAACTGCTACAAAGTATTGGGACAGATTCAGAATGTTTTTCCATCACATACAACACAAACTGCGGTAACTCTTACACTGTACAACGCACAAGGAGAATTTTTCAAGATATCATAAATGAGATGAGTACGAAAAGTATTAGCTGTAAATTTTCATCCAGTATTGGAAGTTCATGAAATCATGTAAATTACAGCAATTTATTTTGTATTAGGTTAGTTACAAAAAAAAAAAGAAAAAAAAAGATAGAGCGAAAATAAGATTATTTAAAATTTAAATTTCCATTTTTAAATGTAAACTGAAATGTGAACTACGCTTTAATCCGATATTTGTCATTTGTCTATTAGGTGATTGCGATAAATGAGAACGTAATTATTTGTTTATTGTTATTCGGAAGCAACAAGAGTAACTGTGCTTTAGAACACATTTCTCACTATACTTCAATAAAAAACGAGCTGATGTGTGCATCACATGACTTCCTTTTACACCAATTTAATGCTATTTCCCTATTATTGCAATTTTAATGGGATTCTCTCTCTAACTCTTTAAATATCACTAGCAATGCCCACATTGAAAGCAGATTTAAAAAAAAAAAAAAAATCGCCAAATTTTTCGCCAAGTTGGCGACAAAACTTGGCAACCAAAAGACTGGCGATATATCGCCAAGTGACCGCCAAATTATAACACCACTTGAGTTTGCATCGAAATTAACAATGATTTCCCCCCAAAAAGGTGCAAAAGACCCCTTTAGAAACACCCGAATGCAACCAAAATAGGAGGTGCACAACTAGACCCCACTACGAGTCTATGTACCAAATTTCAACTTTCTAGGACATACCATTTTTGAGTTATGCGTGATACATACGCACATACGCACATACGCACATACACACATACGCACATACATACAGACGTCACGAGAAAAGTCGCTGTAATTACCTCGGTGATGGTCAAAATGGATATTTCGCGTGTCTATACATTCTTAGGCACTTTTCCGCATGTGGTCGAATCGAAAAAAAAACTCAACATTCATTTGGGGGTGAGCAAAATGGAAATTAAGGGCGATTTTTGAGTGAAAATTTTTTCGCGAATACAATACTTCCTTTTTTGTAAAAGGAAGTTAAAACAGTTATTTGAAAAAGTATATGAAAATATAAGTTATTTGAAGTTAATAAAATGATGTTTATGCATTTGTATCGCTTTAATCAGTATGCTGAAATGGTTTTGGGTTAGAGACAATATTTAAAATACTCAATTTTAGCCAACTAGTTAAGTCTTCTTAACCAAAAAAAAAAAATCAGAAACTTACCAAATATTTCTTCATTTGTAGGCATCGGTGCTAAATCAGAAATAGGTACAGGGGTAGGTGCTGGCGGTAGGGTTGAACTTGCGGTTAAGAAATTTTGATTCTGAAAAATCACACATATTTTTAATCACGACTACTTTCTATTCCATGTCTGCATATAAAACGTGTAATACAAAATGTAAATTACAATGCAATCTTTTTTCATCGTTTATCTAAAAACTATGCTGTTTGTTTTTCTTTAAATTCGTTAATTTCACTCAATCGAGAACATTTCAATTAAAAGTAAAAATAAAAGAAGATCATAGTTCTGAAGCCAGCTAGTCTAACCAGCTTACAATTGAAACATGAAAATCAATGAAACATTCTGGGCTAAAATTAATTAGATTAAAATAAATTTAAATGTAAATAAATCTGAAAAATATTTCATAGATATTTTGCAAGGCATTATTAATTTTCAATAACAGTGGAGGGAAAAAAACTCGATTAAAATCGCAATAAAATAAAGCAGTAAAAATGTTCGTTAAAATGATAAAGTTGAGTAATTTTAGCAATGAGTTGTACAGATTTCAGTTGGAATCAGATAATTTTATTATTTAAATCAATGAATCTCCTAAACTGAGCTTCTTTATATTGAAGTGTGCAATATAGTGTAGAAGATAAAAATGAGAAATGGAAAGTTATATATATGAAGTGCCTATAGTACTGCAATGTAACACAAAGTAAACTATGCGTAGCGTAAAAAGAAATGTAATAACTTTCTCAAATTCTGCAACTAACGTAATAAACCAAACTAACTAAATAAACCAAATAATTTCGTTAATGTTTGTTATTTTACTAATATATTTAAAAACATATCTAACGTTGATTCTGAATCGACTTTGAAACCAGCAAGTGATATAATAATGGATTTTTTTCTATTGGATATTTTGTTATTTTCACTCACTGAGGACAATAGTGACACATTTGAAAAAAAAGAAAGAAAGAAAAAAGGAGAAAACCAAGCGATCTTCATTTTTTCTTTTTTTTAAGTTATGTTAATTTTAGTTGATTTGAACTCAAATACACTCAAAAATGTTATGTAATGATTACCAATTAATTTCGTAGTTCATGGTGTAAAATTCGTTTCCTCTAAAGTGCAAAATTTTAAAGATATGCCACTATTAAAGTCAGAACAAACAACGTAAGTAGAAGCACAAATTTGTAAATTACAGCAGACACGTGTTTCGGCGTTACAGGGAACGCCTTTTTCAATGCAAAAAATAATGAGCTTATGGATGAAAAGACATCCGACAAAAGCTTTTGTCGGATGTCTACTTTACTATTCAGCACAAAGGTATTTATTTATCTTATATGCCACTATTGTTTAAACCGATAGCAAGCAACCATGCATTAGTTTGCACGGATCTATTTGCACGGATGGGACATTTTTACGTAGATATTTGCACTTTATTTACGGAATTTTAAAGTTTTACTCTAAATGCGTATATATTTGAGTATAAGGAACCATTATGTATCATTATGTACATTACCATTTTTTTTTTTCAAAACCTTTTTGTAGGACGAATATATGTCTGGGAATATAATAAATAGGTTTATACATATGCTTAATCCATTTTCATGGGTGGGACATTTTTGCGTATATATTTACACTTCATTCCCGGAACTTAAAACCCCTTTTTATTACATGCCGGGTTTATAATAAATAGGGATAAATATATACTTAATCTATTTGCACGGGTGGAACATTTTTACATAAATATTTGAACTTTATTTTCGGACTTTTAAGGTTTTGCTCTTAATTCGTTTATATTTGGATACAAGGATTCATTATTTATCATAATATAAAGTATCAACTTTCTGAAATCATTTTTTGTACTTTATAAATGACCATTTGTATGTGTTGCGGGTGTGACCGTCAGTCACACCCGCAACACGTACAATTCATTATTCTTCAAATAACAAAAGCATTTTTCGGAATTTTGGATTATGATAAACATGATAGAGAGAGAGTTCCTTAAATTATAATATAGTATTCGATTAATGTTCATTTATTATTCGAATGATAACAGAAAACTAAACTGAAAAATTCCAAGAATAAAGTACAACTACAGTATACGTAAAAAGGTCACACTCGCACAAATGAATTGATGCGCTACATTTACTTCTTAAGTAATGCAGATTTATTTAGAATTTTAATGATTATACTTTTGAGTTACATTTTTATGCTATTTCATCGAACTATATTAAGAGAAAACTTTGTTTTTGTTCAGTTTTTAGATTATTTAAATGAATACTCTTCTATTTCAAAGTACTTTTCGGAACTAATGCTCTTTGATGTTTCGAGAAGTTTACTTTTGTTTTCACGTTCTTCATCTGTTTGTAAAACGCATTCCGTGAATTCCTAACTCTACCCCATTGGTGGGGGGGGGGGGATTTCGTCTTGGAGAAGGATTAATATCTTACGTAATTTTAAAATATCAATCTGAAATGAAATGATGAGTGCAATAGACATAATTTTTCAATGAGCATTAAATTGTTAATTGAAACAAAAACAATAAACAATACGTTATTGTAAGTTCATACTACCAAAAAACCCTTTTACTTCTTTTGTTTTGAGAGGTATAGCTAAAAAGGAAAATGAATTTTAAAAAAATGCTCAACTCTTATATGATTATCTTTTTCTTATTAGTAATTTAAAACTTTTAAAACTATTCACAGCACTCACAAACTTAGTTGATTATGCTTTTGATGAACATTGCATTATGTCAAAAAATAGATTAGTAATGAAACTTAAAATCAAAAGGGTTAAAATTTATGAATGTTTTCTAGTAGTTTCAGACAATATCAAAAACAGAATGTCCTAAAATGTAACTTTAAGTATAACAACATTTTAAAAATGTAATTGCAATTTTTCTTACTTTTCCTTCGAGCCTTTCTGCTTCAAAAAGTCTTGCCACTTGTTCATCAGCAGCCGCATCCTCTGCTTCCGTATCAAGCGATCCTAGTTAATAGTTGAAAAATAAATAAATGAATAAAAATAAGGAATAAAGAACGGAAAATTAAATACTAATAAGAAAGCAATGACGTGTCAGTTATAGTCTTGATGCATAAACATTAGAGCACTTTAACCGCGTTCTGAAAGTCTTGTTCTTGAAATGAAATATTATTACATTACAAGAAACTCTCGGGAGTTCTGAAATACCTAATTACATTTTGCTTTTGTTTTCACTTCTATAAACAGGGGTGTCCCGAACTTTATTTTTTTTTGGGGGGGGATCTCAATTTACCGAATGATAAAATACGATCTCATCCACAGTGCACATATACCATACCTACTACATTAGGGTGGGTCAAAAATTTTTTTTTTTACGAAATGTTAAGGGGCAGATGATTAAAAAGGTGCTAAATGGTCTCAAACTAACTTGTGTGAAATTTTGTTCCATTCTGATAAGTCTTTTTGCCCCCAGATTCAGTTTGAAGTTTGAATTTTCCTTACTCAAATAGGATACGTTCCATGTAAGATTGCAATAATAATAAATGTTACTTAGTTTACAGTAACAAGTGATAAAACGTTCAATTTGCACCTGGTTTAAATTCACACTTGCCATTTTAGGTGTTGAAATTGTCTGAAATGTGAATTTGGTCAAACGCTCCCCGCCTACTGTGCAACATAAATGAGTAAGAGATGCTAAATCTACCTCTTGAAATGCAGCAGCAGTCTTTTGAATTCCTATCCGAAAATAACTAAGGAAATAATCAGAATCATTTTACCAAACTACTAAATTGCTATTTGACACTTCATCTTGCAAATACAAAGATATTAACGACTACATTTGCCCAGAAAAAAAATAAGAGAGGGAGAGAAATCGCAGCTTCCCTCTCTCTCTCTCTCTCAGCCTCAAGAAGAAAGGCAAGACGGGCCGTGGTAGCCCGATCGGTAGAGTGTCGAATTCGGGGCCGGAGGGTCCTGGGTTCGAACCTCGATGGTCGAAGACCCACCGTCGTCATTAAAGGGGACTGGGCGACGTTAACTATGCTCGTGGTCTCAATGTCCTCCAAGTGAAACGATACCTCTGGGGGGTGCTAGTACTAGGTAGCTATTAGCTCCTGGGCTAGTTCTAAATTCTCATTAACTGTTCGATCCGGTGATGGTGCTGCCATCTATCGGTATATAAAATAATGGAGACAAGGCACTTAGTATGCAGTCCTCGACATAAATACAGTTGTAGTCAGTTGTGACTCTGAATAGGAATAGGAAAGGGAAGACAGTTTTAGTATCATTACTTCATCACATCTCTTCTATCGGATACGGACAGTGAGGATGAATTCAAGGAAACTAACAAGCTTCAAACTACAAATGCTTCTATCGATAAATTTTCTACTACAAGCAGTACAGTGGACTTTAATTTGCTTTCACGCGCATGTGATAGATACGAAGAATCAGACAGCGTTGGAGTCAGGGGCGTGTACAGGGGTAAGGGGGGAGCGACACCTGTTGGCCCGGGTCCGAGCCTGAAGGGGGCAAAATATTTTTAGTATAAGGGGTGAAATACAGGGGTAAACAACATGGAGCGGGGCCGTAAATGTCATTTGTGACGGGCCCCGAAATTTCTGTGCACGCTCCTGGCTGGAGTAGCTATTGCTTCAGCAGTACTTTACCCCACCACTTCAGAAATTATTGAGAGAAACATGCTTCGTCGGAAGCGCAGAATAGCACGAAAATCTGCCCTGGCAACAGCCAAAGTCTAGCAAAATGTCTCATGTTCTTTAGCTAACTCATGCTAATAGAATTCTACGATTGTATGTATCAGTGGAATCTCCTTCTGAATATTTAAAAATTCTTGCAATATAAGTCGCCAAAGTTCAGGCTCTAATCTGGTTTGCCCTTAAAAGTTACCCTTTATGTGCAGATTAGCTCTGCAGCTGTTCAAAATCATTGCAACTAGATATTTATCCACTGAGTTGAAGTGCAAAATAGATCCCGTAATCCAAACAAACAGTGTTTTCGCATGTCCTAAAAATCAATTTATTGCAATACTGACATATTTGGAACAGCACATCCGTGAATTGGTGGCCCGTTGGATTTTAGAAGCTCATATTGCTCAGCAAAATAGACTCGCAGAAGACAAATATTTCACATTCTTGTTGTTTAATTTGATGCAGAATCTTACATTGATCTCAATGACTGGAAAAATGTGTCTGATCCACCAATACTAAAATCAATCACTGAAGAAGATATTCAACTGTTTGTTTCAAGCAAAAAAGAACTGTTTACTACTTTTGCCATGCCATACACACAGGCTATTGAAAGCCAGGGGGGGCACCAGGGGGGTTCATGGTGCTGACTGCGGCATTAAAATTTTTAAGAGGGTTGATTTTTGATTTTTGACCTTATTTGGGGGGGGGGGATCTCATTCTGGGGGATACTTCCCAGCATTAGGGGAGGGGGGTTGCATCATCACCCTTTAGGGATGGGTACCCCTGTGGAAGGTCAGTTAAAATTACATAAGCTTCAACTAAATTGCGTGAAAAGAGAAGCTTTTTAAATAACCAAGTGGAGTCCCCGAAAACTTATGCCATAACTAGATAGTAAAGACTTTCAATCTAATTGTAAGATGAATAATTTTAATTTTGAAAATTAATGATTATCATAAACGTGTTCGTAAATAAATGATTAATACTTGGACCACCTTAAGTAGTTATATATATTTGTAATTTTCTTTTCCGCTTTTTAATGAAAATAGATTTTTCCCCTTAAATACCGGTTTTTCAAAGTCAATCCGGAGACAGAAAATGAACTTCTAATCGAATGAAATTTTATGTATAACCTTAAAACATCATTTGGCAGCTTTTCCTTGCCCTGCCCGATGGAAATCGGAAACTTTTTTTTTACCATAGGACGATGACCCACCCTACTGTACATTGCATCCTATAGTAAGGAACATTAGGCGCATCACTGAATTATTTTTGTTATAATTATTAATTTCGAAAATACCCGAAATGCGGAATATGGTCTCCAAATTTTCTGAATTGTCAGGAAAATTTGCCGCAGAAGGAAACTTTTTGGGAGGTCGTAGTACACAGTGACCTATCAAGACCTCCCCCCCCCTCCCTTGGGATCTTATAAATCTGCGATTCTCAACCGATGGTCCAGCGAACCGACTCCGTTCTGCGGAAAACTCTTCCCGGTCTTCAAAGATTTCTGCTCGGCCACATTAAAAATATTTCCTCACTCAAAAACAAAATTACTTATATATATATATATATATATATATATATATATATATATATATATATATATATATATATATATATATATATATATATATATATATACACATATATATATATATATATATATATATATATATATATATATATATATATAATCATTATTTTGTAGAAAAAAAACTCAGCTGTTCGCAAAGTTTTTTCACTGGTGTTTAACGGTTCTCAAGTCAAAAGTACTTTTTTTAAAGCAGAAATAGAAAAAAGAAAGAAGAGAGACTTTTTTTACTGCATTTACCTCATGGATTGCTGAGCGACTCATAAATTGCTTTAATGCAAGGACCAATTCCGTTACATATTTCTTGGTGATAACAACACTTCGATCATTAAGCTTTTATATTTTACTTTCTTACTTACGTTTATTTACTTTTTGCAGATACAGACAAAATTATGACTAATTATGTATAAAATCAAACTATCTCGTAAATGGATCTAAACAAATAAAAAATATCAAAAAGATATCAAGAATGTAAGGTAATAAGAAGGATTAATTATAATTCCATAAGAAATATTAAACTGAGTGCAGAAAGAAATTCATTGATATTTTAAAGCCTGACTTTACCGAATAAAATGAAAAATTGTTTACACAATCTTTACCAAAATTAAACTGACATTACTTATTTGAAAAAAATAATCGTCAGTTTTATTTTTTCAGTTATCGAGAATTTCCTTACTGCGTAAGGTAAAGATTTTGGATTTAAGCATGTGTTTTTAGTGTAGCATTCATTAGATGCTGTACGTCAAATTAGTAGATTTATTTCCTAAGGAGCGTATCTATGCATGAAAAGTTCTCAGTTTAATGAAATAGTATTTTGATAACGAGGTACTAAAACAGAGAAATATGTTGAGAAAGATTTTTCCTTACAATTTTGTGTGTTCTACTCATAAAGAAAAAAATGGAAAAATATTTTATTTAAGAACTTTTTTTTTAAACTTCGTTCAGTTAAAATGGCTTATAAAAAATTAAATGTTTTATTAAGGGGTCTAAGGACATTTAACCTTCAAAATTTTTGATTTTGTGGAAAAAATATATGTTATGCATAATTTAATTTGAACAATCTGATACCTTATTTATTACCATGCGCCAAAAACTTTTCCAAGTTATCGTAAAAATGCGTAAACTTTCCCCATAGAGATTTATTTTAACAGCAGCTGTTTAAGCCTCTTTTTCTCAGGTGCCGGTTTCTTCGGTTTTCTTGCTTTGCACGCATGATATCTCAGATTGTTTCTTATATATTTCCGTAAAACTTTTACTGTAAGTTTTTCTAGTTTATATTTATGACCTGAACCTAAATTTATTTTTTTTTAAATTAGTTATTTGTTTGTTTATTTGAAATTGTATAAGTTAATATCGAAAATTTCCAAAATTTTGGGCAAAAATATATTTTTTTAAATATTAACTTTCATTTTTAGTTGAAATTTAGGTTCAGATCATAAAAACATACAAGAAAACATGCATGAAAAGTTTTACGGAAATATATAAGAAACTTTCTGACATATCATGCGCGCAAAACGAGAAAACCAAAAGAAACCGGCACCTGAGAAAAGAAGCTTAAACAGCTGCTGTTAACATAAAACTCTATTGGAAAAGTTTACGAATTTTTACGATAACTTGAAAAGTTTTTGGCGTATGGTAATAAATAAGGTATCAAATTGTTCAGAATTGAATTATGTATAATATATATTTTTTCCAGAAAATTGAAACTTTAAGGTTAAAGGTCCTTAGACCCCTTATTTATATATTTTATTCATATAAACATAATAAAAATATCATTGTAGTGAGGATGTCTTTGTAAGCAGCTTCATCATTGTGAAGGAAATAAGGATCACGTTTTGTAACTGATAATTCACATAACATAAAATGCAGCATCACATTTGACAATTACAATTTACAATATGTTATTTTTTTTCAGCTCATCTCAATGTTCGTAAAACATCGTACAATAGTCATAAATGTTACTTTATAAATTTTGTATCCTAATAATATATCTTTCGTGAAATTACTAAAGACGTCTTAATACTATTTTTACTAAAGTTCTTAAAAGGAAATATTGTAGTACAAGTGGTTGGAAGTAGCGCGCTATAAGTAGCGACGCTACTGTAGTACCTACATTTTTTAGTAGTTTGTAGTGTAGCGCATTACTTTTCAAAAAAAGTAGTGTAGCGAGTAGTTCGATACAAAAAAGTAGTTTGTAGTGATTTCTGAAAACTACTTTTAAATAAAATTTCAAAAAAAAAAAAAAAAAAAAAAGAAGAAGAAGAAGAAAGAAACGAGGTTTCAAACGAATCTGACTGGTGCAAGTCTTGCGCGAGTAAAACTTGCACCAAAGAGATTCGGAAGACTCTGAAAAAATACGAGCTGACTTCAGATTGATGCCATACGTTTTATCTATTTGACACCATTGGTTTGTTTGACATCGAAATTTTCACATTTCTCCAATATTCACATTGAGTAGAGCATGGCCTTAGAAAAAAAAGTATAAGCAATAACTGCCAATGTAGTACCGCGTTTCATAGGTGTCCATATGGAGCCAAGTGGGGGCTCAAGCCCCCCTCCCCTTTAGAAATTGGAACTTCCTTGCTTTTATTACTTTTTTCTTCGTAAAAATGTAAAAATATTTCTTCTCCAGCCATTAATGAATAAGTTATTAAAAATGTCAAATTTTAAAAATTCTGATCTGTACTGAAATCGGTTTACATATTGAACATATCTTGTTAAAACCATTGTAAAAATATCTGCCCCCCCCCCCTAAAACTTTGCATATTGGCGCCCATGCCGCGTTTGTGTTTTCTGCCAACTAAGAATGTCCCGTGGGATGTACATTTTAGATGTCAATGAGATTATTGTGCCAAAATATCCACCTAATATGGAAGCTACTGTAAATGTTATGGAAGAAGATGATATTGAACTGCCTTTTTTTTTTTTTAGCCGGCTAACAACAAATGTTAGTTTTATAGAAATGTATGATCACGGAAATTTTTTCCATTTCTTGCAAATTTGCTCGTTGAGCAAAAAGCTTTCGGTATCCACGTCAGATGCGTTCCAAAAGAGACTCCTGCGTAGGTTGAAATTTCGCGTTGTGGAAAAAGGGGGAAAAAAATACGATTTTTTTTTTTGAGCATACCAATTTTTTGAGACATTTGAAAACAACCCTCAAACTATTTTAACCCATTTCTTAACTTCCTATCACTAAATTCAAACATAGAGAACCGAAACTTAACTATTTTTCAAAAAGTTGTGGTTATTGAATAAAAATACTGTTAGGTTGCACAAAACTCAGTGCGAGATAAGGGCACAAAATGAAACAGTACGGTACGTACAGTATGTAGCAATAACAAAATGCAACACTACACTGATATTGTACAGTAGATACTGTAATTATATTCGACACATTTTTTAGTTGTTCAAGCATATCAAAAATCTTTACATTTCTTTAGTTGTCAGAGATTTCTATTTTTCCTTCCATTTTCAAACTTTAGATAAACAGCCGCTTATGTGAAATTATGTTTCATCAAATTCATATTTAGAATGAAAAAGATGCGTAGTGGCGATTTGTAAATTAACAAAGCGTAAATTAGCAATGTTTCAGTACGAGAACTTCCGCTTTCAGCAATGCTAAAGATGAAGTCCATTCACAAAACTAATACTTAGTAGCCAGTAAAGAAGGTGATACTTAAGCCCCGTGATTCCCAACCGAAAATTTTCGTGTTACTGTGTGAGGAATTCGCGTTAGCTTCAAAATTCATTACTCGAGAAAAGCTCGCTATGTAGACATTTCGTGTAAATAGAATCGCGCTGTCGTGCGAGTCCGTGGTAGTTTAAAATTACACATTGAAGTAAAGTAAGCATTCTTAGTTATGTTTCATATTTCAGATATCCCCATATATATAAAATAGCGAATGATCGAGTAACACTCCTGACGTCATCAACAATGAAACGCACGCCACGGCATGATAATTTGAAAATATATATTTTGACAATGTTTGACATGCAGGGAAAAGCTATATTTCGACAAGGCCGAACTGGATCCGGTCACTTAACATTTGTACCGGTAAGACTAATCTGAGGAGAATGAAGAAACGAAAAACTGGTCAACAAAATTAACGCCATCAACTGGAGTTTAGGGTTAATCCACTGGAGTTAGGGTTAAAATTTCAACCATTAAAGTATCACCAAACAGGCAATTGCTTCATTCAAATGTAGAAACAATTTTCACCCGTCATACCATGACGAGCGATTTTCAAGTTCATTAATATTTAATTATAAATACTAGTACCGTTTGTGATATTTCCCCATTTCTTTATTTTTTCTTTTCTATTGATTGGGTGTTGATATATTAACATGCTAAAAGTTGATAACTAAATATTGTAAGTTTTTGAGGTTATTCGGTGAAAGTGAAAAAATGCTTTTATTTTATTTTATGAGTGACGTAAGAAAGGAAATGGTGTTCTGGTCCGGAATTCTAGTTTGAAGCTCAAAATCAATTAATTAGTTCCAGCAAAAAAAAGTTCCTGCAAAATTAACTGATATAATGAAAATTAAAGTTTTTCTTTTTTGTTTAAAAGATATTTTTCACCATCTAAATCAATTTTATGTACATGTATGTCTATATAAAATTTAAAACATATTGTGACTGCATCTATTTACATTTTCAAGTAGCCGAGTTGCACTTCTTGAATGAAATATTCACTGTCAGAAAAGTATTAAAAATTTTAAGGTTGAATTCCTTCAACTTTCTTGCTGCACATATGCGTAAAATTCGTTAAAAATATTTGGAATACCAAATTGGTCGAGCAAGCAAAGGAAAGAATAAATAATTCTTGGTAATATTCCCTGTTCAAATGATTCAGTTTATTAATCTAAATCATTTTTTTTAATTTTTTTCGTTCAATTCTCAAACGGTGTATAAGTATATGCTTTTTATTTATTTATTTTTTAAACAGTAGCTAAAAAGTAGCGAAGTAGTGACAACTTTTCAAAAGTAGTTGTAGTTGCTACATTTTGAAAAAAGTAGTTGTAGTTAACTACATTTGTAGTAAAGTAGTTGTAGTTCGCTACAAAAAAAAATGTAGTTTTTCCGACCACTGGAATTAAATTATTAATTGTATTATAGAAAATGTATTACCGTCATCTGTCTCTAACAGATACTTCTCAACAAATTTACTATCACGAATGAGCAATACAAATAAATGCATACATTACAATATAATAAGTCTCATATGATAATTGTAATCAATATTCTTCAAATATTTTGTAAAATTGTTTTACATTGTACAATTACTAGTCCTGATTCAAGAAGTATCAATAAAATTTTATGACTGCGACACTGACGGCTATAAAATAATAAGTTTGAAAGATTTCAATATTCCAAACAAAAGGTTTAATTTCTGCCAAACTTGAACTCCAATATGATATACTGTGATATCATTTGAAAACTAGTGAGGTGGACCAGTTATTAGTAGATTTGACCGGTTGTAGCTCAAATGATTTTTTTTGAAAATACCGTTTACAGATTTTGCGCTAATTCAACGTTGAGCACTTCGAATGTTTCAAAGCTTGTACCTCTCTGAGAAACGTTACTAGCTTGATGAAAAAAGTTTCATTTTATAGGATTTTGTCTGCTCTTTTTAAATGTGTTATTACTTTGTCTGTAGAATTCCCAGGAATTTTAAAAATCGGTCTTAAACTCAGAATTGTTTTTTTTTTTTTTTTTTGGCAAATTTTTTTTCCATCAAACGTAACTCAATTACGGTTACGAATTGGACAGGATAATGGGTGGTTCTATGCTCCACTTGGGCTCTTCTAGCACCCCTTTCGTTTGGCACATTAGGTCAAATACACCCTGGAAAGTAAAGCAAGATTTGAATGCTGAATACTTTTTTTTTCTAATGCTAATGTGAGCAATATTTCGGAATTACAATGAACATAATTTGCTTGCTCGTTTTATTAAGTAGTTTTTGCCCCTCACCCCCCCCCCCCCCCCACCCCCAACTATCTTTCAAGAGATTCCAGGTTAACAAAAACATTTTGATTTTAGAGCAAGTTTTAAAGTACAATTAATGCACAGAATTAAGTAAGGACATAAAATGTTTTTTCAAGCTTTAGGTCTAAATCTTAACTCTTGTTTTTTAACTACTGTTCTCTATTTCTAGAAATTTTTTATCATAATCTATTTTTCATATAATCATTGTTTTATTTTTTTATGCTACAATTTCTAACATTTTCCTACGTTTAATATTCCATAATTGGTTGAACAGTTATAAAAAAGTACGTTGCGTTTTGAGTTAATATTTTAAACTATGGTACTGTAATAGTAAGATTTTGCCATGCAATTTGAATAAAATTAGCTTTATTTTTTTCCTTAACTTATTTTCGTTGTCAATTATTAATTTGAATGAATATGTTTTGTTTCTGTCAGTAGCAAAGATGAAAATGTTGAACAAATCTTTACTTACACAATTACTTATGCAGTGAGAAGCTTTCATTTTAGTTTTAGTAAGCTTCTAAAAGGTTTAAAAAAAAAAAAAAAAAAAACATGGGATTCATTCAAACAAAGTGCAATTTTAATCAAAATATTATGATATGCATTTAAGGACTAAAATACTTTCCACTAAATTAAAGTTGACTTTTAAACATCTTTTTAATATTAGACCGCATCTTTTAGGAGCAGTTATTAGTTTGTAGGTTAATTGTTTGTTATACTCGTGTTAGTTTTCTCTTTGCGCATATAACAAAATAATAACAATAATAAAATAATCATAACAATAGCAATAATAATAATAATGACAATAATAATAATAATAAAAATAATGATAATAAACTGATAATCATAACAATAAATATAATAATAATAACAATACTAATAACAATAATAATAATAACAATGATAATAACAACAACAACAATAATAACAAAAATATTAATAATAAATATTTCTACATCAAGCTTATAGTATCAAGCTCATTTTTATAACACAATAAAGAACTTCAAGAATTAATACAGGATACTTGAAACTACAACAGCTGCTAAAGCCATGATAGAGGTAAACCTAGGTGCAAATATATAAAAGAGCTACTTTATTCAAATTTCAGGATAAGTTTAACACAACTCAAAATTTTCAGTTTAAATTTATTGAAATTAGTTTGGGATCTTATTTTTTACTCATACTACGCGATCTTATGAAAATATGTATGTTTGTAAATTACTGGTATCTCTAAAACGACACTAGTAAATTACAGACCTCTCCCATTTGATTTTCACAGAATTTTCAAATGATAACAAAATTATTACTGAGAAGTTTATGGGGTAAAACTATTCAATAACATTTTTAAAAGATATTTTGTTAAAAAAAAAAGTATAAATCTTTTATTTCATTTTAAAAACACTTACTTGCATCGAAGTCCACATCTTTCCCAGTAATATCTTTAACTTTAGATTTAATGAGATAGATTCTTTCTTGCCGTAACTCCTGGGCTTTCGCTTTACTTTCCTCAGTAATTTCAGCCAAATCTTTGGAGATCGTCGTAGTGAGTACCTGTGGATGAGGACATCTTTGTATGAAAAATCGTTCGTCTGGGGTCGGTCCAAAACAACTACATTTGGGCTCAGATTCTAGATCTTTGCCACGATAAGCTCCATCCTGGACTCTGTTTTCTTCGAAATAATGGACACCGGGATATCTTTCGCGATACTCGCGAGGCTGTGGTTTGACTTCGTGTTCAGGAGTTGTCTGTTCCGAAATGTTCCCATCCCCACATATATTGCCCATACCCCGCAAACCTGCTAAATACGTTTTCTCTTTACATTTTGCAGATGAAATGAAAGGTTCCGGAATGCTGTGTAAAGAGACATTGACTCTTATTGCTAACCAGTTTAATGAATTGGTTGATAGGACAATAAAATCTTTTTGAACTACATTTGAAATGACTATGACTGCCCACTGAAGCATATTCACACTGAAATCAGTTACAATTAGATGTCATCTCTTTTGAACGTTGAACACACAAAAACCTTATTTGAAAAGAATATAACTGCCCACTGAAGCATATTCACATTGAAATTAATCACAGTTAGATGTCATCTCTTTTGAAAATTGTACACACAGAAACTTAAAAAGAATACGACTGTCCACTGAAGCAGGTTCACATTCAAATCAGTTGCAGTGAGTTGTTATCTCTTTTGAACAATATACATACAGAAACCTCTTAAATTAAATTCCTACTTATTTCGTATTAATAACGTTCAAAGTTCACTTGCATTCTTGATTATCATAATTTAGTGGAAGATATAAACTTGCATTTTCAATGAACACTCATTGCATAATTAGCGGACAGCTGTTCCAAATTCCACGACACACAAAAAGATTTAATTATTATTCTCAGAAATTCATAACAAAATGATCGCTAATACTTGAAGAAGCTTATACGGTACCACAATGCAATCAGGATTTTAAATCAATATATACATATGCATTTCTTTACTCAAAATAAATTTTTAGCTATGAGAATCATTATAACTCTTAGTAGAAAATAGTTCTATATCAAAATACAAGCAAGTATAAAATTTTCTTTTTTTATCAATACTGATTAGCATATTTTTTGGCATTCACCATATACTTTAATACTAAACAATTAACAAACTTGACATTGGATATATATCAATGAACTGCTTGCAAGAGACGTTGAACTGAAAAGGAAGGTTCAGAGCTTCGGGGACTTATTGGTATAACATTTACTTCCATGAATTTTGTAAATAAATTGACATTTCCTATGAAATCACTGTATTTTTGAATTTACTTCTAATCATACAGTCAACACCAAACAACATTTTTTGTGCGTAGTAAAGTTGCCATTCTAATCGCTATCCACATTGTCGCTAAGGGTGCATGCATGCCACTGAAAGTTTTGTGCAAGTCCTTCGAACCATTATCGACCACATGTCTTGAACATAGCACATCACGTGACGAACCGAAGCAACAGCACTTAGATACGAGACAAAAATCTCTAACTCATATTGATTGCTTTTCCCTCCTCTATTTCTTTACTAAGTATAATAAATATTCAGCGCAGAAAGTGCCTTTTATTCAAAAACGAATTCGTGCATGCGTCACGTTAATGCGACGACATTTTTTGTTTGTCCTACCAGGTATCATTATGTATGCGGTAAACTATTATGTCAGAAACGGCGTTCTTGAATTGCTATACGAAGATGATTATTTAATAGAAACCACGAGTTATTTTGAACATTATAAAATAAACAAATCATGTAATGAAAAAAGGTGGCATTATTTTGCTAAAATTATAATACCATCAAACTTATTAATCATAATATGAGGCACTTGATGTCACACACTACTTCTTCTATTTAGGCAAATATTGTATTTTATAATGATGTGACACAACGTATGTTTTTTATAAGTTCTTTTAAATGCTTTAATAAAAAAATTGCCAAAGATTCTGAGGCAAAAACGTTCTTATATATCAATATAAAAATATTTCATCTAGGACGAAAAAATTCTTAAAATTTTATGAAATGTATTTTTTGAAATTTAAACAATTCATTTTTTGCAGGAACTCAAGTTATAGATGCAATCTGTTGCTTAAATAATCTAAAAAATAAAGAAAAATATAACTTGAACTCTAATTCCTATCAGTTTTATTTTGGCGACTTTAAATTTAATGAACAAAAGAATTACGTATTTTCTTTATCGTATTCTCAACTAGTTCATTTTTGTAACTCAAGATGATAGTTTTTAATAGTAGAGAAGATAGAAATAAATGCTGAACGAGCTTTTAGAATATTGTTAGTTAAATGCTTTTATAAGAAGTGGAACATAAACCATGAACCCTTGACTCATCTTTTTGTCATTGAACTTTGCATCACAAGTAAAACTTCAGCTAAACATTTCTCAAATTTCAAATTTTTCTCTCTCAAGAGTTCATTGGCGTTGCAGTAGAATCAGCCGAAATTTGCTTCATTCAAATTAAAACTAACACGAGATACACAACCTAGAAATAAAGAGCCCTGCGGATATCAAACTAAGGGGAGACGTTGGACTCTTTTTTTTTTTTTTTTAAATGTATTATTTGAACTAAATATGAATCTTAATATGTGATAAGTGGCAAGTTATCACGCCAAGCTGGGGCTAAGACAAATCTACAAGGATATATACAACAGCTTGGTTATGGTATCCAGATACTGCAATTTGATGCTCGTTATCCATCATCGGTGTGGAATATCCATAACTCAAATAGATGAAGTATATTTCTCATTAAAACTGATTACTTTCACACTGGTAGTTAAAAATAATTAGCCCACCTGCGAGGGCCTGCAAACCCCGTGAGTCTCACCTCGTACAGTGACGGTAAAAGCTAAAGTTGCAAGTTGAAAGTAATAAAAGTCTGCCGACCAACTCATATCTTTATCATAAAGCTAGGGCTTCATTTGCATGGGAGCTCACGGGAGCTTATCTCTCGTAATTCTTTCCAATATTAAGAGAGTTTTCACAAATTAGACGAAATTCTAGCTACTTATATATGGAAATAAATACTGAACACTATAGAATTACCATGGTTCCTTTGTTATAAATTAAGGCTTGATTGCAGTTTTTCAAACTGCCGGCGTATGGTACTCCATGCATAAATGCCATATCAGATGATTTTATCTGCACAAGTAAGCTATTGCTTTATCTAGATTTATGATTTTTCAGGAGGAATCTTCAGTTTCATGATTTCAGTGTTGAGTTCAGTAGACCAAAACATGATAAAAGCAATTTCTATCATTGGCGTAAAATAGAAAAAATTCAGATCATCTGAAGGAACGTGAAATATGCAACTGAATCCCTACAACTCTGTTCCTCGAGAATCATTCAAACTTGCTAAATATTTAGCACAAAGAAACGAGCTATCCAAGAAGCTATCAAGGAAATGAGTGCTGTCTAGATATTAGTCTATTAATATACTATACTTTATAGTAGCAAATTCTTTGAAAATGCAAAAATTTGCCCTCTTCTGCTCGAAAAAAAAAACAAAAAGGTACTTTTGTTAATGCGACCTTAAGCACGAAACTGCTTCAGTTACATTGTGGCAACAACGGCTGGCTTTTTACTACAATCACCTAAAGTTCCAAATAGCACACCCAACGTTTAAACGTTTTAAATACGAACCTGGGACGAATTCTCACCTGGTACAGGAAAGTCGACAAAATTTGTGTATAAATTACATTCTGTAATTTTCAATCTTATATCAAACCGACCGCATTGATTTATACAGAGTGACAAGAAATAAATTGCACACACATAATGCATTATAATTTTAATGCTAATGAAAATATTGCTACTAAACTTCAAAATAAATATGGGTATACATTATTTCGTTTAATATATCTACAAATTAAAAAAGTGACTGCCTTTAACCTTAATATTTTATCCCATTCCTTGCATAAGGATTTCTTAAGGGATTCCAATGTTTTATGAGATTTAGCACACACCTTATCGTAGTATAATATATAGCTCTCTCAAAAGTTAAAAATACTGTGAATATTAATCAAAATTTAAAGCAAACCTTGTATAATCAAACTTTGAATGTTCAGAAAATTAAATTAGAAAGGTCATTTGTGGACTTTTCTTCAGGCGACATCTATGTAATTAAGGTGACTAATCCCGTAAGGGGTACCGCAAAGTTTTTTCGTTGTTTTGTAAATTTAGTAGTAATGGGTTTCAAGCAACGTAATAGAAATAAAATAAAATCTGGACTGAAAATTTGTTTCGTTGGAACGGATATTTCGTTGTATTGGTATCCGTAACGAGGCTTCACTGTATATGTATAAGTTTACTTACGCTATGAGATTAAAAACACATCACAGAAAAATCACGAAAAGAAAAATTGCAGAATGTAGCCGTATAAATAATTGCTAATGCCAAAGAGAGGAAATAGCAAATTTCACGAACACAATCTTAGAGACAAAAAAATAAAAACTACTTGACCTCAATAATTTTTCTTAAAAATTGATTAAAAAAAAGTAACGGTTACTCTCTTTTACCAGATATTTAACCACTAGCGCATTAACTTAATTTACCGGCGTGCTTCCTCGCACGCTAACAAGAAAAAGTCAATTTGTTATCATAGCAATCTTTTTTTATGCATGGGCGATCAAGCGATTTTCCGATTTTCAACTGAGCAAGTGGGTATGATCAATATCTCACCCTTTACTTGACAACTTCTTTCTTTTAGAGGTAATCTCCTTGGTACTTCAAATGACAAACCACATAAACACTCCTATTTTAAACACCAGGATTAATGTAAATGACAAACGACATAAACACAAGTATGATGTTTAATAACAGGATTACTTATCAAATACCAGTAAAACGCTTGAATGATTTTTTCCTTTTTTCAGTCGTGTTAAAATCTATGAAACTAAATGTATTAACGTATGCAAGAATAAGGTTTCCTGGAGGTGCACTTGTATATTTAAAAAAACAATTATAACTTACAGTTACCAGTAGATGCAAAAAAGAAACGTTATTGAAATAACATAACTCTATTATTTTATCTAAAAATATTTTTTTTTCGCACGACGAAAAAGAAA